>NC_084802.1:20705981-21007699 GCF_963169125.1 Humulus lupulus | reverse complement strand
TTGAGTTGTATTTTTCACTATTCTATTCTTCTTCTCTTCTTCTTGTTCTTTAGTTTATTTGTATTTTCAGTTATAGAGTTGTAACCTTATTCAATCAATCTATATTTATTTGTAATATATTGTCTAGAGTTGTAATATTATCTTACCATTTCCATTGAGGCAAAATAATTTTTCCTAACATTCAAAAGCTTACCCTTGTTTGTTTCAATGGAAGGTGAGACCATCAAGATTATGAATCAAGACCTAGTGAGATTGGATAGGTTTGATGGGTCCAATTTCACTAGATGGCAAGACAAGGTGAGGTTTCTTTTAACCACTCTCAAAATCACCTACATTCTAGAATCCACTCTGGAACCTCTCCCAACACCATCCAACAAAGACACTCCTGGTGGAGAAAAGAAGGAAGAGGGAGGAGGACAATCTCCTTTGTAGGGGTCATATCCTCAATGCCCTTTCTGAGAGGCTCTATGACCTCTACACCGAGACCAAATCAACAAAAGAGATATGGGATGCACTTGAAACAAAATTCAAGGCGGAAGAGGAAGGTACCAAAAAGTTTTTAATATCGCAATATTTTGATTTCAATTTTTTTGGCAATAAACCCATGCTTCCTCAAATACATGAATTGCAAATTATTGTTAACAAATTAAAAGTGTTAAAGATTGTATATATATACGTATATGTGATATATGTGAGAGACCACATTATTATGTGAGTTTATTTGGGTTACTCGGCACGAGACGATCCTAGGGAGCAAGTTAGCGGGGAAGTCACAACGGGGCCTAGTACCCGACTCGAGGTGAGTCAAGGGGTATTTTGGGTAATTGGTACATTACTAGGTTATCGGGTAATGGGAATAAATATTTAAGGATATATTTGGAGTTAGTGAGATTAGGAGGGAATATCGGGGATTTTGACCTTTTTGCCCTTGGGGACTTTTTTGGTACCCCGAGCCTTGGGATTAGTTTAAGTTACTTGAACCTTAAGAAACAAAACATAAAACACAAAAAAAAACACTGTTAGTAGCTCTCCCAACCGACTCTCTCACTTTCTCTCAATTGTGAGTGAATTGCTTGAGGAAACTAAGGAGATTTTTAGCTGAAAGCTTGGGAATTGAAGGCCTGAACTTGGGATTGAATTTGTTGCAGCTAGGGGAATTTAATTTCCAGTTGAGTTAAGCTTTAGACTTTGTTTTTTCATTGAAACCTGCTGTAGTTTGGTTGTTTTTGAGCTTTGTGGCTCAAGGTTTTAAATTCGAGTTTTGGGTGGAGTTTTGAGTGTGTTGTGCTGGGGTTTTGTTGCTGGTATAATGTTGAATATGTTATGGGGATTGAATTGTGGTTCTAGGATTGATTTGGGGTGGTTTGTGGTTGAGTTTGGCTGAAGAAAAAACAAGGAATTCTGGGTTCGTAGGGTCGAGTCGCAGCCCTGTTCTTGGGGCACCACCCAAGGTCAAGTGGGGCTTTTGTTTCAGAGGTGCGCCGCGGCCCTATGGGGCAAGTCGTGGCCTGCGTCTTGTCCCTAGGAAGGGGGGCTCTTGGTTCTAAGGGGCGCGTCACGACCCTTAGGGGCAAGTTGCGGCCCACCTGGCTAGCTTTGGCTACTGTAGGGTTTTAATGACGGGAATTCAAACCTAAGAGCTCGGGATCGATTCTACTACCTTGTTTAGTATAATTCGAGGTCCTTAAGGCTAGAACTCAGTTCTGAAGCCTTTATTTGCTCGTTTTTGACGGGATCCTATTATATGGTTGTGACTAGGTTATCGCTAGGGGCTCAGAACCGGGATCGTGCTCGAGGGTCATTCTTATTAATAAGCTATACTCGAACCTGAGCTAAGAAAACTGCACCCAATATATGATGTAGGTGATTAGGTGTAATGCCCTGGATAGCCATGACTGCTACACTGTGTATTTATAAAGGTGCATGACTTGCTAATCAAGCTAATCAATTAAAAACGCGATTACGAAAGCCATTAATGTGCTAGGGTTAAAAGGTTTTGGTCTCAAAAGATACTTTCCATATAACTAAACATTTACACATGGGATCCCAAAAGAAATAGTGTTTAAAAGTCAGTTTACAAAATTTCCAAAAATACAGATAACCACCAGCCTTTCTAAAGTCAAAACAGAAGTTTATGGTTTTCCTGTCCCTATCTCCCCTCAACCGTGGTGGCTGAGCAGTTGATCATGCACATTCTGCTCTCAGAACTCTCCAAATCAGAGCTGATCAAGCTTGCTCTTGCCTTTACCTGCACCACGAAGCACCCGTGAGCCAAGGCCTAGCAAGAAAACATATCATATTACATAACACGCAATAGTAACATTTGGACAGCCCTTTAAGCATGTTCATACACCCAACCTACCACAATAATCACAAAGCATGAAGGTTCAACCAAAAAAGTCAACTAATCATCACCCAGCTAATGTAATGTCCCAAATTTCCTAATAAGGTTTAAGACCTTGATTAGGAGGCCGGGAGGGCCATAATTGCTTTATTATGCTATTTAATGATAATATGCATGTTTAGGTGTATTAAATATGCATGTGAACCCATTTGTGATTAATTGGGTGATTTTCATATTTTGGCCATTTCGGGCATTTTTGGCATATATGTGAAATGGGCGTGGTGCTTTATTATCATTTAGTTATGCCAGGTTTACCCAGCACAAGACGATCCTAGGAGGTAAGCTAGTGGGGATGTCACAACGAGATTTAAGCTTGACTTGGAGTAAGTCAAGGGGTATTTAAAGCATTACCGGGTTATTGGGTAATGGGAATTAATATTTGGTGATAAATTGGGAGTTAGTAAGATCAGGGGGAAATTCAGGAAGTTTTGACTATAATGTCCCTGGGTGTGTTTTCGGGACCCCGAGCACTAGGTTTTATTGGAAGCTACTTAAGCTTGAAGTAACCTTTTAAGAAAATAAAAAGAACGTTCTGTATGTTCTCTCTCCCTAAAAGTTTCATTTTCGTCTCCCAATCGCGTTTTCAAAGATAACTTGAGTTCTAGGACTCGGAGTCAAGCGAGGATCGAGGCATAGCAATCCTAAGGAGAATTAGAAGCTTATTATCCGGAGGATTTAGTTGGAAACAACTCAATCGGAGGTAATTCAAGTTTAAGTTTTAAGTTTTTAAAAGTTTTTAAGCTTGAATTGGACTTTGTAAATCGTTGAGTTTTTAGTTTGTTTGAACCTCAGGTTTTGGTGGTTTTGGACCATTGGGGAGTTTGGGAACTTTGATTTGATGATTTGGGAATATTTAGACATGTTTTTGGGATGTTTTAAAAGGTTAAAAACGAAGGGAAATGGCTACCCCGAAGTAGGGCTGAGCATAAAATCCGAAAAACCGAAAAAATCGTGTACACCGACCTACCGAATACCGAAAAAACCAAAACCGTTTAAACCAAAAACCGAAAAAACCGTCGACGGTGCAAACCGCCACTGTTCGGTCGGTTTTGAAATTTTGGGTGAACCGACCAATAAAACCGAAACCGACCGAACATAATAAAATAATAATATAATATTATATAATTATTAATTATTAAAATTTGTACTTTTAATTTTGGACTTTTAATTATGTTTCAAACTTTAAAATTTGTAAATGTAATTATGTTCTATATATTAATGTTTTAAAAATGCACAAAAATGAATTCCATTAATCCAAAAATTTTAATTTTTTAATTAAAACTTTCAAAAAAAAAACAATAATCAATTCGGTTTGGTCGGTTTAACCGACCAAACCGCAGTCCAAAACGGTCGGTTTTTTTTAAACTGGTTTGGTTCAGTCGGTTTTTGGATTGCACCAATCCGGACCGAAAACCGAATTCTGGATTTTTTGTTGTGAAAAAACCGCCCAAACCGACCGATGCTCACCCCTACCCCGAAGTTGGGCCGCGGCCCTGTTCTTGGGTGCTACGGCCCTGGTTCGATGAAGCTGGTGGCAGGGGTTGTTCCTGCTGGGTGCCACGACCCTATGCATTGGGCGCCGCGGGCCTTGCTTCAGAGCTGGCTGTGGGCCGCGGCTCAAGGTTCCAGGGCCGCGACTAAGGCAGGCTTTTGAGCCCGTTTGGGTGTTTTGACTCCGAGAACATGGTTTTAGGCCTCGGGATCATTCCTACTACCCGGATTAGTGAGGATTGATGTCTGGGAGGCCAAGTTTTAGTTCAAGGATTGGTTTTAGAGCTTGAACTCATTGGGTCACCATTTGTGGTTGTCACTAGGTTATCACTAGAGGCTTGGAATCAGGATCGTGCTTGTGGCTCATTTGTTGGTAACCTGTGCTTGGACCGAAGGTAAGAAAATTGCACCCTATGTGTGACATGCATGGTTATGTTTGATGCATGTTGGATGTTTAAATGAAAACATTGATAGCATAATGAATGCTTGGCAATTTTGCCCATTTGCATATGAATATTATTGAGGCATGCTGGATGATTAAGTGTGATGCATGTGATGCACGAGAAACATGTGATTAGGGCATGCCATGAATGATGAATATGGGATTGGTCAGAGCTTGAGTCTCTATGTTTGTGCACGATCATTATTATGCTTGCAACTGTTAGGTAAGCATGCTGAATGTTCTACTCTTGGATAAATGACATGTGATACATATTGATAGCATTGCTTACTTGTGCATGGCTCTGACTAACTAGTCAGAATTGGCAAAGGTGTCAGTATCAACTGTGAAGTTGTGACTCACTAGTCCGGTTCGGCAGTGGTACTGGGCACTGGTCACATTGTGCTGACTCACTAGTCAGGACGGCCTTAGCGTGTTCCACGCAAGCCAACAAAGATTAGATCTAATCGACTTTCTGCATTGGATGACTCAAAGAGCATTAATGCCAGACTGACCTCAAGTTCGATGAATATTAAAAAGCGCTTGTCTAGCCAAGGGCTAGCCATTTAGAGCCAGGGCCAGCGAGCCCCGTGACTGTTATGTCACATGGCTATGGGCACCAGCCCCACAGTGACGTGCTTGTCAGTCACTCATCTGATAAGAGCCATTGCAGGAAAGCCCAGGTAACGATGTCGTTACACGGCTATGGGCACTGAGGCCCTAGTGACTTGTTTGTCAGTCACTCAGTATGGTTTACCAGAACCTCAAGTGATATTCACTCATCTGATCAGAGCTATGAGCTCTGTATGATCATTTTGATCATCATATGCATGGCTATGGGCACCGGCCCCGTAGTGACGTGCTTGTTGGTCACTCAGCATGGTTTACCAGAACCTCAAGTGTTGAGACACTTATCTAATTAGGATTGACTTGATAGTCCTCCAATCAGAAGGGCAGGATTTCTTATCCTGGATACCCCAGCATTGTTTGAACTCATTTGCATGCTTGAATAAAGCTATGTTTGCTAGGCATGCCAAATATGATTTGATATCACGATATGACTGTTTATGAGCATATGAGTTTTCTTGCTGGGCTTCGGCTCATGGGTGCTTTGTGGTGCAGGTAAAGGCAAAAGGAAGCTGGACCATCCTTGAGTTGGAGAGCTTAGGTGATGACGTGCACATATGCAGCTGCTCGACCAATACTTGAGCGAGGTTTGAAAGAGGAACTAGGGTTAAACCCTGTTTTGCCGCTTAGAACGGCTTGTTGTAAATATTTTCTTGTAGACTCTGAAATTATATTTTGGGATCCCAATGTATACAGTAAGCGTTCTAGTGAAACGTTATATCTTAACCAAAGTTTTTAATCCCTGAACTGCTAATCATACTTAGTTACACGTTTATGGCCAAATGACTCGATTATCGAGTTTAGCATTGTTTGCAATGTGCACTGTAACGGTCCCTGGAGTTGGGGCGTTACAGCTAAACAGCACAACAATGCACCAATCAATATTAACAAGCAAATCACATAATAATCAGGGTCAACACCTTAGGTCGCACCCTCTCTTTACCCCACTGACTCCGGCTTGCTTAAACTGAGCTCAGTGCATAATAAGCTGTCCTCAGCTACCAGTGGCCGAGTCGCGCCCTATGCGCTAGTGTAAACTTCGTCACTCTTAGGCCGTTGGTTCACTATTTACATGGCATAATACCATCCTTTTCAAGGCATACAAGGTAAGGAACCCTTAGTCCCATTATAAATTCACAACCGAGGGCAGTTTTCTTACCTTTAATTTCCAAGTTTACAGATTATGAGTGATGCCCCTCGAGCACGATCCGCTTCCCGAGCCCTAGCGTAAAACCTAGTCACAACCAAGATAGGGAGTACCATTAACAATCGCATTAATATTTTCGGATAGAGTTCTAGCTTCCGGGACATCGAATTCCACCAAACACGGTGGTGGAATCGATCCCGAGCACCCAAGGTTAAGTTCCTGCGCTTATAACCTCCAAAAGATCAAAAATACCCTTAAGGGCTATGGCCCTTGAAACCTAGCCGTGACCCGCCCCTGAAACAGAGGCTAAGCCTCTCTGAAGACAGACATGCGCTGCGACCCTGCCATGAGGCGCCGCGGCGCTTCCCCACTACATAGCCTCCTTGGCTTTTCCTTGCTTCGCAGGGCTGCATCGCTCTAGAACAGAGCCGCGGCCCAACCCTTCATGCCCAGAAAATCCACCACTTATAACATCCTAACCTTGTTCAAAACCACCCCAAAGCACCCTAATTCCAAAACCCATTGATCACAAGACTTTTAACATGATTCTAGCAACATAATCCAACAAAAATCCAGCTTAAAAACTCATTAAAATCCCATTTTGATTTTTGAGACCCAGTAGCTCAAGAACTCTAAAACCAGTCATGCAAACTCAGAATTTAAGCTCTAAACTATGAATTAAAGCTTACCTTCTTAAATGAACCACTTCCTTAACAATTTCTGAGCTAAAACCCAAGCTTCTCAACTTCAATTTAGTCCTTAAACATCAAAACCATAAACACTTTTAATACTCAGCCAAACCTCAGAATTCTAGTGCTCAAGAATGAAATCCACTTCTTACCTTGGTCCTGGTTGAGTGTCCCTTAGTTAGAACTAAACTATTCCCTCACAAATTCAGCTCAAAATACAGAATTTCCAGTTGAGTTTCTTAGATTCTAGTGGTTCCCTTGAAAAAGAAGAAGAAAGAAGGAGAAAGAGACAGGAGAGTCGGTTCCTCTATTTCCACCAAATTCTAAGGTTTTTACTTAGCCTAACCTTAGGTAATTAAGTTAATCCCGGGGCTCAGGGTACCGAAAACGTCCCCGAGGGCAAAAAGGTAAAATTTCCCCAATATTCCCGCCTAGGTTTCCTAACCTCGAATATATCTCCATATATTTATTTCCATAACCCGATAACCCAAATAATCATCTAATACCCGAAATACCCCTTGACTTACCCCAAGTCAAATATTAAGCCCCGTTGTGACTTCCCGCTAACTAGCTCCCTAGGATTGCCTCGAGTCGCACGCTGTAGATTTACCCACATAATAATGTGGTTCTCACAAATATATCATACAATCACATTGACATTCATATAGCTATACAAACATGTTTATCATATAATCACACGTTAATTTAATAATTTCACACATTAACCAATTATGCCCTCATGGCACACTAATCAATGCCCTTAAGCCATATTAGTGATTTTGGGTCGTTACATTAAGGCATGGCCCGATTGTTAGATTTGGTTATGGTTAGGGCTTGGGCTCATGTAAATGAGAATGATTATATGTGATTGTCTGTGTGATTAGGGCTCGACCTCGTTAAGGAACATGGTCATTAATGTGTTTGTGTTTAATTGATTGAGATATATGATTAATATGTATGCATACTTGTATTATCTAAAGTATGCTTAATGGTATTTGATTATCTGGTTGTTACGTATGATTATGAATATGTCTGTGATTGATTGATTAAGCATGTGT
Organism: Humulus lupulus; assembly: GCF_963169125.1. Taxonomy (NCBI): domain Eukaryota; kingdom Viridiplantae; phylum Streptophyta; class Magnoliopsida; order Rosales; family Cannabaceae; genus Humulus; species Humulus lupulus. Next base: position 20,999,844 of record NC_084802.1, on the reverse strand, counting down.
GAATGCTCTATTTTTGGGACAAGTGTTAAAGAGGTATACTTGTTGGCATTATCTGATCGAAAAGCCTTGGCTCATAAGTCAAGAGCGGCAATAGCGCACTGAGCGCTGGTCGATATGGTTAGGCCTAACCGGGAGCGCATTATACACTTGTCCGATCCAATGGTCATGGAAAATTACAGCGCCAGGTACACTGGACCAACTCTAAGGTTGGTGATGTGGAGGATAGGGCACGGGTCCCCGGGGTGACACATTAGTCCCAAATCCTAGGGCACTGGGCCCCAGTATGACTTATTAACCACTTATTCAGGGCAGCAGTCCCCCATTATGACATGGTAGTCATTTATTTGTAATTGTATGCTTGCATGAGTAGGTTATTACTGCTGGGCATGCTAGATTTGCATTTGAAATATGTATTTACTATTCATGCACGTGTTTAAGTTTTCTTGCTAAGCCTTGGCTCACGGGTGCTATGTGGTGCAAGTAAGGGAAAAGGAAAGATTAACCAACCATGAGTTGGAGAGCTTCGGTGGCGGCGTGTGCATATGCTGTTGCTCGTCCGCCACGGCCGAGGGTATTTCAGAGGAACTAGGGTTGTATCCTTTAGTTTGCCGCTTAGGTCGACTAGTTGTAACTTTTGATGTGTATACACCCCTTTTAAACATCTGTTTGTAATATTTTGGGATCCCATGTACGTATGAAATGTTTCAATGAAAATTCAATGTTCCTTTGACAAAATTCTTTAACCCTAACCCTTGACATTAACTTTTGTTACACGTTTATGATCAAATGACTTGATTAGCAAGTCTGACATTATTTAAAATACACAGTGTAACGATCCTTGATTAGGAGGACGTTACAACTTGGTATCGGAGCGAGCTAAGGTTAAAGGTTCGTGAAGATTGGCCGGGCATGTACACTAGCCACTGAAGACAAGCTTGACTTAGGGTTTGGTAATTATTTATCTGGTTATGTGTTTAACCGCTTAAATAGGATATAAATGCCTTATCTACATGCCTTATTAGGGAGCATGAGACATTTTGATAGGGTCTGGCTCTTGACTGTTGATATGATTATGTGCTTGCTTGCTCAGTTGATAAATAAATGCCTTACATGCAAGCTAGAGTAGAGAGCATGATATTTGTGTTGGTAAGAGCAGTGCATATTGATTGATGCATGAACTTTATGGGCATGTACTTTAGTACTACTGTTGTATATGAATGCGATGTTGTTTGGTTTTCCCTGTGGGAAGGCTTTTGGATGTGATCCTCATGCCTCATAGGATAAGTCATTGACTACAGATGAACTCAGAGGTTATGTACCCAAGGTAGTCAATGGGACCCAGCGGTGTTTATGTTGAAGCCGGAAGTTATAGCCAGGGCTAGAGCTCTCCGTCTGCCCCTCAGAATTGGCAGCATGTGTTTACAGATATGCAAGCAAGATTGCAGAGGAAGAAAGAAGAGATTAGGTGGTTGAAGCAGCAAGTTGTGCCAGAGAACACTTCTTCCTTTGTTATGTCAGGAGTGGCACTGGTTTTGGCTCGACCTAGGGTTGAGAATAGGTAGGAATCAATAAATGAGAGGTTTCAAAAACATTACCCTCCAATTTTTGAGGGAGGCCTAGATCCATTCAGAGCTGAGCAATAGATTGGCATGGTTAGCTCCATCCTCGACTTTATGAGGGTGGTAGGTTATGATAGGGTGATCAGTGCTACGTATGTGTTACGAGAGGATGCCTAGACTTGGTTGGAAGTGGTATCCCAAACACGAGATACAACTATGATGAACTGGGAAGAATTTAGGCAGTTGTATAACAAGAGATATTATAGTGGCGTGGTTAAGAACACAAAGACGCATTAGTTTCTGAATCTGGTTCAGGGAAATACGACAATAACATAATATGTTAACAAATTTGATGGGTTGACCAAGTTTGCTTTTGATATGGTACCCATGGACGTGGCTTGGAAAGAGCGATTTATCCAAGGATTGAATTTCGGGATAGCTCAAGGTGTTAGGATCGCCCTAGTACATGAGATCTCTACCTATGCTCAAGTGGTAGGGAGGGCCCTTGTCGTTGAGGGCATAGGAAATGAGATATGGAGGAAGAGCATTGGAGAACGCGGAGCTCAAGTAGTGATACCCCCATTTATTGGACCAGGTAGGGGTGAGGGCCCCATAGATTTGAAAGGAAAGGTTACGAATATATTTAGTACCCCTGAGCTAGAAGAGGGGTTCCAAAATGCTTAGATAGGCTAGCAGGGCGAGGACGAGGATTAGAAACTTTACGCGGAATGCGCTCGGTGTGGGAGGCGCCATCTGGGAGAATGTCGAGCAATGACATATTTCTTATGTGAGATGATTGGGCACCTCAGGAGGGATTGCCCAAGGCTTAGGAAGAAAGAATCTAAGGGGGTGGGCAGCTTGATTCCAGCTCGAGTGTTTGCTCTGACGCAGTCAGAGACTGAGGCAGGTCCCTCAATAGTGACAGGTCAGCCTCCTAGTTCTGATTCTTATGATATGTTGATTGGTTCTGGTGCCATGTTTTTATTTGTTTGTTTTGTTGCATCTGGTAGAGGTATAAACTGTTGGGGTTTTATGCCATAATTAAAACCCAAATTCTTTGTAATCTCATTTTATTATCAATAAAAGAATAGAAATCATTTTTTGACTTGGTCAATCACTTTGCTCACATGTTTTATTTTCATGATTATTTGTTTAATATAAACTTCTATTAAATCCCGAGCATATAGCTAATCTTATTTATAGTAACGTAATCACAGTGGAATATAAATATAATTATATGTTCAAAATAAGTTAGTCCTAAGATTAGTCAGTGCACCGGATTTACACTGACTTGTCAATCTATGATATGATCTACTTACACATTATAGTGTTATGTTCTTTCCAGAACATTAGCAAAGTAGATAAGATCAGATGTATTTGTTACATCGGACTGGACCGATATTGACTGTTGATAAGATAAGTAAACATACCGTTATTGTCTATTCTAGTCATATCATATAGTTGACCATAGGTCAATTCAATCTCAATTCTGAGTGGTTAGTATTCTAACTGATTGTATCATTTGAGTGCTTTGACTTGTTCGTTACTAGCTTACCCTATGGACTAGCCCATACTTACATCTTGGGAACTCGGTAGTATAATTGAGTGGGAGTGGTAATCATAGATATGAACATCTATAGCTTCTGATGAAGAAGTGAAATGATGGTTTCCTTTTAGTTTGGTTCAAGGTGTTAAATGATAGAGATCTCATTTCATTAACTAAATTAGTTTATTGAAATATCATTTACAAGGAACTAAGTGTTTTAAGGATAAAATACAGTGAGGGGTAAAATGGTATTTTAGTCCTATATCATTGTAGACCGTCTATAGAGGATTGAGGGACAATTATGGTTGTATCAATGGATAATTAATAGTGTATCTATATTTGTTATAGAGCGTTCTATGAATTCAAGAGTGCAATTCCAAGTCTATAGTGGAGTCACGAGGAATTAATAAGTTAGTAAATTTATTTGTTAGATTTATGATAACTTATTGGAGCTTGATTTCATAGGCCCATGGTCCCCATTGTACCTTGGATAAAATAATCTAGATAGTCTCAATTAATTAATTTAATCATCAATTAGAATTATCAAAGTTGACCAGGTCAATTTTGGATAGTTTCACATAGTTGTGTAATTTTGAGAAGAAAAGAGAATTTATGGCAGATTTATTAATTAAGATAAATTGGTATCTAAATTAATAAATAAATTTAATCAAGGTTCAAATTATAAATAATTAATTTGATAAAGGATTTAAATAATTATTTAATTAATTAAATCAATAGAAAATAATACAGGCCTTGATTTTAAATCCAATGGGCTTATAATCAAATGGGAAATTTCACGGGCCTATAGCCCATGATAATTTCGACCTAGGGCTTCAAAATGGCTATTATTTTATTGATTTTTTAATTAAATTAAATGACCTAATTGAGTCTATAAAAAAAGTGCTTAGAGAGAAGTCAAAACATAAGTTTGATAAGTCACAAGTCAGATTTTCTGATAGTTTTATATTCTCTCTAAACACAAGTCCTTTTCTAAGCCACTTTGTTATTTTCTCTTCTTCTCTCTATATCTATCTCATGTGTTGAGAATTGCCCACACTAGTCTAGGTGGTTCTAAGGATACATTGGAAGATTGTGAAGAAAATAGAAGATCAGTTCAGTTTTTTGATAATATTCTACGACAGAAAGGATACAAGAGTTAGAGAAACTGAAGGAAGGACTCTTAATTCCGCTGCGTATAATGTAAGTATTCTATTCTTTGTTTCTCTTTGAATTCAATTTTAGAAACATGTTTTAGGCTATCTCGTATTAATTTGTTTAATATTAGATATACAGGAAAATAAATAAAGATCCTGTATAAGCTAATCCAACAACTGGCCTCAAAGCCTTTGGTAATATTTATTTTCATGCATGAACATGTTTAAAATTGGATTATTTGATATGTTTGAATAATTGGATGATTTTTCATGTTTTTATGAAGCATATTGATTTTATGTGAATTTTAGCAATTTTTAGGTTATTTTGTTGTGTATTCTATGCTATTAATTTTTATAAATGTTTTATTTTGTGTAAAACATGTTAAAAATTAATTAGAAAATGGTTTTGGTTTGAAAAATTGCTCAAAAATTTGGTCTGGCTCCCATGCGCGCACGCCCGCGCACACCACCCGCGCGCCCACGCACACCAACACGATGAACAATACCCGTGAACAGTACCACAGGTACTATTCATCCATTTTTTTTTTCAAATTTTTTTTTTAAATTAAAATTTGTAGAAATAAATTATTTATAATCAAAACCAAAAATATATTTTTTGTTCATCATTTAATTTTTTTAAAATAAAGATATTTTTGTTAGTTGAGATTTAAATAATTAGATATTTTCTACAAAGATTCAAATTCAAATTTCAAAATAGACTAACAACTTAGTTTTAAATCTTTTAATATATTAAAATATTAGAATTATAATATCAGATATTTTAGATATTTTCATTTAAATTCTTGATTTTTTTTAAATCTTTATTTGAAAATATAAATATCTTTTTATTCTATAGTTTTTAATATTTAAATGTTTTGAAATTTGAATATTGTTAGTTAGATATTTTTATAGATATTTGAATTTGTTTAACTATTTTGAGATATTTTAGGATTGTTATAACTATTTATATTTTATTTTTTTAAAATGGTTAAAATATTAGCAAATAGTTGTAACAACACAAGATATTTTGGAAAATAGTTAAGATATTGATTTTAAAATTTAAAATTAGTTAAATTTTGAAAAATATCATTTTTTTTCAGCCAATTAATAAAATATTTTTTTAATAAATAGGATTTATCAATCCTATTTAAATTAAATTAATATTTTTTTCAAATTAACCTAAAACCAAGTTGATTGTTGATAAATGAAATTTAAATTAACTATTGTTAATTGTTGATAAATTTCATTTAAATTAACTTATTTTTTGTAAAAATTTAATTAATTTGAATTTTTTTGATAAATTCTAGATAATTAATTGTGGTATTTTTGCATAAATTCATAGAATTGCTCATGTAGTAACATGATTAGGCCCATCCAATTATAACATGTATGTTTGCACTATATGTGGTATTTTTGCAATTGGGCTTAGATTCATATAGTGGCCCATATGTTTGTTAGATATATGGTATTTTGTCAAATAAAATATTCATAAAATGATAGGTTTAATTTGGGCCCATTAGAAAATGTAAAGTTTAAATTCCTCTCTTGTGGGTGATTCCACTTGTGAAGGCTCATTTGCTTTGTATGACTATAATGAGCCTAATCAATTAATAACAATTAATAAAACAAAGGCTTAAATTCCTGTCTTTTGGACCTTGTATGGAAGATAGGGGGCCTTTGTAGTGGGAACGACATACTGGACCCAGCCCTCCTCCATACAAGTCCAATTGTTAAGGCCCATTTACCTGCGTTGGATTTAATTGTATAGGTTCATTATATTAGTTAAACATAAATATTGATTAGCAACAAATTAATTCTAAATTAATTGAATTTGTTTCAATGTGATACTTTAGAATTAATAAGAAATTATAGGACTTTGGTTTTAAAAAATTTTAATCTGTTTATTTTTTTGGGGAAAACCATAGTCATTAATTTTCTAAAAATAAATAATAAAAATACTATTTTAATTTTATAATGAGCTTATTTTAATGATTTTATTCGATCTCCACCGTTGGTTTAACATAGTCAATAGCTTAATGGGGCCTCGAGGCACTTTGATTCGTCCCCCTACGAAAGGTGTTCATTAGTTATTTTGACAAGGTTAGATTCGAAAGATAGATAATTATAGGTCAAATTCTACTAGATTCACCCCTACGGTGACTACTAGAACTAAATCTATGATTATTGAAACCGTGGGTCTAGCTCATAAAATAAGAGATTTTGTTTTCTTATTTTGATCCAATAGTAGGTTGTTAATAGTGGTGTCCATTATTAAATGAGTTTACAACTCTATTTAACTAGTAGTATTTTTTACTCTCGCCAACCGGGACAAGGGTATCATAGATTAGTTAAAAACCTAAAGAAATAGAGATATGATTGTTTTTGGTATTTTTTCTCATATCTTACATATTTTTGGTATATGTTGTGCTGTTTCTTGAAATTTGTGTGAATAGAAGTTTTATTGAGCAAATGTGATTGATTTCTATTTTATTGGTAATTTGTAGTTTTGAGTTATGGTTGTGTCTACTCCCATCCTTTCTCAACTTTCAATGGAGAAACTCACTGGAGAAAACTTCCTTAAATGGAAGCAAAACATCAACATTGTGTTGATAGGTGACAACTCCAAGTTCGTCATGACTGAGGAATCCCCAGAAGTTCCAGCTGAAGGAGCTACCAAGTCTGTGAGGGACAAGTATGAGCGTTGGTAGGCGGCTAACAACAAGGTGCGGTACTACATGTTGACTAGTATGGTCGACACTCTCAAGACAAAGATGGAGAATGTCGAGACAGCCTACGAAATCAAGGATCAGCTCCAAGACATGTTTGGTGCCAAGTCAGCGCAGACTCGTTTTGAGGCCACCAAGAAATATGCCAATGCTCGAATGGCACCTTCTCAACATGTTCGTGATCACCTGATCAAGATGACAAACTACTTTCAGGAAGCTGAACTGCACGGAGCCATAATAGATGAGGAAACTCAAGTTGGCTTAATCCTCAACAGTCTTTCTCCAGCTTTCCTTCCATTCACCACCAACTATGTGTTGAATAAACTCAACTATGGTTTGACGCAGCTCATGAATGAGCTTCAGACTTTTGAGTCTATCCTGGGTGGACCTAGTAAGGGAGGAGAAAAGAAGACAACTACTACTGCTGCTGCTGATCCAGCTAAGGCTGAAGCTAACCAAGCTTCGTCTTCAAAAGCTGGAAACAAGAGGGAAGGTGGGCAAAACAACAACCCCAAGCCTGCAAAGGCTGCAAAGGCGAGTGCACAACCAAGTGCACAGACGCCTAAGGGGAAAAACAAGAAAGGTAAAGGTAAATGTTTTCACTGCAAAGAGAAGGGGCATTGGAAACAAGATTGCCCCAAGTTTCTAGCAGATAAAAACAAAGGTAATGATTATAGTTCATTTATCTTGGAAACATGTGTTTTAGAGAATGATAACTCTGTTTGGATTATTGATTCTGGATCTACTAACCATGTTTGTAACTCTTTACAGCTTCTTGAATCGTGGGAGGAAGTGAACGAAGGCGGCTTAAAGCTTAGAGTTGGGAACGGAGCATTCGTTGCAGTCCAAGCTAGAGGAAGAGCTCGTCTGAAGTTCGGAAATAAATTTTTAATTTTAAAAGATGTATTTTTTATTCCGGATTTTAGTAGAAATTTAGTTTCAGTTTCCATGTTGCAATTAGAGCGATTTGTTATGACTTTCACAAGTTTTAATATATCTATTTCTTTCAATGGATCACAATTGTGTATTGCATGTTTGGAAAACGTTCTTTATAGTCTTCAACCTAACGAACCCCTCGCTCTTAATAATGATTTATTCAAAGTAGCTAAACCTAGGACCAATAAACGTCAAAAGACCGATAACAATAATATGACGTATTTATGGCACTTGAGACTAGGTCACATTGGCTATGATAGGATTCAAAGACTTACAAAGGACAGACCTTTGAGGGAACTCACCTTAGGTGAATTACCTGTCTGTGAATCTTGTCTAGAAGGCAAACTGACCAAGCGTCCATTCTCTGCAAAGGGTGATAGGGCCAAAGAACCACTTGGTCTTGTGCATTCAGATGTTTGTGGACCTTTGAATGTACAAGCCAGGGGTGGTTTTGAGTATTTCATCACTTTCATTGATGATTACTCTAGATACTCATGTCTTTACCTAATGCATAGGAAATCAGAAACATTTTCAAAGTTTCAGGAATTCCTAGCAATGGCTCAGAACCAATTAGGTAAAACGTTAAAGATCTTGCGATCTGATAGGGGTGGAGAATATTTGGATATGCAGTTCCAAGATCATTGAACTGAACTTGGGATTTTATCACAACTCACTATCCCAGGTACTTTGCAACAAAATGGTGTAGCGGAACGCCAGAACAGAACTTTATTGGAAATGGTTAGATGCATGCTTAGTTACTCAACTCTACCAACTTCATTCTGGGGACATGCAATTGAAACCGCGAATGACATTCTCAATGTCGTGCCGTCAAAATCAATCCCCAAAACACCTTTAGAATGCTGGAATGGTCGTGAACCTAGTTTACGCCATTATAGAATCTGGGGGTGTCCCGCTCACGTCCTGAGGAAAAAGAAGGGAAAGCTAGAACCGCGAACTGAATTTTGCATGTTTGTTGGCTATCCTAAAGGTACTCGGGGCGGAATTTTCTATAGTCATTCAGAAAAGAAAGTGTTTACTTCTACAAATGCTACTTTTCTGGAAAATGACTATGTCCAAAACTTTAAACCTCGCAACAAAGTAGTTTTAGAGGAGATGGTTAAAGAATTGACTCCAACCAATGTTCCATCGTCATCAACGCAAGTCGATGATGAAATTCCCACTCTTCATGTACAATCGACGCAAGTCGATTTAAATGAAGAAAGTACCACTGTTCCTGAGCAAACAGTCATGGAGCCTCGTCGTAGTGGGAGGGTTTCTAGGAACCCAGTTCGCTATGGTTTGGATGGTGAAACCAATATGGTTGTTGGTGACACTAGTGATGATGATCCATTGTCTTTCAAACAGACAATGGCTAGCCCTAAAAAGGAACTATGGCTTGAAGCCATGAAATAGGAAATGGAGTCTATGTACTCAAATTCCGTCTGGGATCTTGTGGAAGCACCTAGTGACTTTAGGGCCATTGGGAGGAAGTGGATCTACAAGAAGAAATGAGGTGTTGATGGAAATATCGAGACTTATAAAGCTCGATTAGTGGCAAAGGGTTATACCTAAAGAGAAGGCGTGGACTATGAGGAAACTTTTAGTCTAGTAGCCATGCTCAAATCCATTTGCATCCTCCTATCCATAGCAGCCGCTCTCGACTATGAGATCTGGCAAATAGACGTCAAGATAGCTTTTCTTAATGGAAAGCTTGACGAAGTCATTTATATGGATCAACCAGAAGGATTTAAAGAATTTGGACAAGAAGGAAAAGTTTGTAAGTTAAATAGGTCCATCTATGGACTTAAGCAAGCTTCTCATTCCTGGAATCTTAGGTTTGATGAAATAATCAAAACCTATGGCTTTGAACAAAATATTGATGAGCCATGTGTTTACCAACTGAAGGCAAATCAAATAGTGGTATTCCTGGTTCTTTATGTAGATGATATCTTACTCATTGGGAACAATGTTAAGAAATTATCAGATGTGAAGAATTGGCTGAGCACTCAATTCCAGATGAAGGATTTGGGTGAAGCAAGTTATGTTCTAGGTATCCAGATCATCAGAGATAGAAAGAACAAACTTTTAGCTCTATCTCAAACAGCTTACATTGATAAAGTGCTTGAACGTTTCTCAATGACAAATTCCAAGAAAGGGCGTCTACCGTCCCGCCATGGAATTCATCTTTCAAAGAACCAGTCTCCCCAGACTCCTGAAGAGGAAGATGCATTGAGAAAAGTTCCTTACGCATCTGCAGTTGGAAGTTTGATGTATGCCATGTTGTGTACTAGACCAGATATCTGTTATGCAGTGGGAGTAGTGAGCAGGTATTAGTCAAACCCAAGACCGGAACATTGGATAGTAGTTAAGCATATCCTGAAGTATTTGAGACAGACTAGGGATTATATGTTAGTCTACAAGGGTGGTGTTCTGAACCCTGTAGGATACATCGATTCAGATTTTCAGACTGATGTCGATGACAGAAAGTCTACTTCTGGAATAGTGTTTACTCTTGGGGGTGGAGCTGTGATTTGGAGAAGCGTAAAGCAGTCTTCAATCTCAGATTCCACCATGGAGGTTGAGTACATAGCTGCATCAGAAGCAGCTAAGGAAATAGTCTGGCTAAAGAAGTTTTATTCGGATCTTGGTGTTATTCCAGAAATGGATAAACCGCTTGTGTTGTTTTGTGACAATACAGGAGCGATAGCCAACTCGAAAGAACCTCGAAGTAACAAGAGGAGTAAGCATATAGAAAGGAAGTATCACATTATTCGAGAATATATGGCCAGGGGAGATGTGAAGGTTATGGAGATTGCAACTGAAGACAATCTTGTGGATCCGTTTACAAAGACACTACCAGAAGCTACATTTGATAAGCATATCAAGGAAATGGGATTAGTAGAATTAAGGCATTAGTTTCAATTAGTGCAAGTGGGAGTTTGTTGGGGTTTTATGCCCTAATTAAAACTCAAATTCTTTGTAATATCATTTTATTATCAATAAAAGAATAGAAATCATTTTTTGACTTGGTCAATCACTTTGCTCACATGTTTTATTTTCATGATTATTTGTTTAATATAAACTTCTATTAAATCCCGAGCATATAGCTAATCTTATTTATAGTGACGTAATCACAGTGGAATATAAATATGATTATATGTTCAAAATAAGTTAGTCCTAAGATTAGTCAGTGCACCGGATTTACACTGACTTGCCAATCTACGATATGATCTACTTACACATTATAGTGTTATGTTCTTTCCAAAACATTAGCAAAGTAGATAAGATCAGATGTATTTGTTACATCGGACTGGACCGATATTGACAGTTGATAAGATAAGTAAACATACAGTTATTATCTATTCTAGTCATATCATATAGTTGACCATAGGTCAATTCAATCTCAATTCTAAGTGGTTAGTATTCTAATTGATTGTATCATTTGAGTTCTTTGACTTGTTCGTTACCAGCATACCCTACGGACTAGCCCATACTTACATCTTGGGAACTCGATAGTATAATTGAGTGGGAGTGTTAATCATAGATATCAACATCTATAGCTTCTGATGAAGAAGTGAAACGGTGGTTTCCTTTTAGTTTGGCTCAAGGTGTTAAATGATAGAGATCTCATTTCAGTAATTAAATTAGTTTACTGAAATATCATTTACAAGGAACTAAGTGTTTTAAGGATAAAATACAATGAGGGGTAAAATGATATTTTAGTCCTATCTCATTGTAGACCGTCTATAGAGGATTGAGGGACAATTATGATTGTAACAATGGATAATTAATAGCGTACCTATATTTGTTATAGAGCGTTCTATTAATTCAAGAGTGCAATTCCAAGTCTATGGTGGAGTCACGAGGAATTAATAAGTTAGTAAATTTATTTGTTAGATTTATGATAACTTATTGGAGCTTGATTTCATAGGCCCATGGTCCCCATTGTACCTTGGATAAAATCATCTAGATAGTCTCAATTAATTGATTTAATCATCAATTAGAATTATCAAAGTTGACCAGGTCAATTTTGGATAGTTTCACAGAGTTGTGTAATTTTGAGAAGAAAAGAGAATTTATGGCAGATTTATTAATTAAGATAAATTGGTATCTAAATTAATAAATAAATTTAAATCAAGGTTCAAATTATAAATAATTAATTTGATAAATGATTTAAATAATTAAATCAATAGAAAATAATACAGGCCTTGATTTTAAGTCCAATGGGCTTATAATCAAATGGGAAATTTCACGGGCCTTTAGCCTATGATAATTTTGACCTAGGGCTTCAAAATGGATATTATTTTATTGATTTTTTAATTAAATTAAATGGCCTAATTGAGTCTATAAAAGAAGTGCTTAGAGAGAAGTCAAAACATAAGTTTGATAAGTCACAAGTCTGATTTTCTGATAGTTTTATATTCTCTCTAAACACAAGTCCTTTTCTAAGCCACTTTGTTATTTTATCTTTTTCTCTCTATATCTATCTCATGTGTTGAGAATTTCCCACACTAGTCTAGGTGGTTCTAAGGATACATTGGAAGATTGTGAAGAAAATAGAAGATCGGTTCAGTTTCTTTATAATACTCTGCGACAGAAAGGATACAAGAGTTAGAGAAACTGAAGGAATGACTCTTAATTCCGCTGCGTATACTGTATGTATTCTATTCTTTGTTTCTCTTTGAATTCAATTTTAGAAATATGTTTTAGGCTATCTCGTATTAATTTGTTTAATATTAGATATACATGAAAATAAATAAAGATCCTGTATAAGCTAATCCAACATAAACTCAGTATGTAGACTACGTAATTATGTTGTGATGAGAATTTGGAACCTTATTGCCTACTGGGGAAATGGGTAACTTCTTAAGAGATGGGTCAGATCATTACCAGTGACAGTGGATGGTAGAGAGTGTCAATTGATTTGATTGAGCTAGTCATGACCGACTTTGATTTGACCTTGTGTATGGAATTGTTAGCCAAGTATGGGGCAACGACAGATTGTAAGACGAAGATGGTAACCTTTGAGCCAGAGGGCGAGGACCCATTTGTATTCGTTGGCACTGTGCATGGACCTCGTATACCTATGATATCTGTACTTAGAGCTAGAGACCTATTGCAGGGGGGTGCACAGGGTTCTTAGCTAGTGTGGTGGATACCACTCAGGTCATGCTAGCGAGACCAGGACAGACCAGATGGGTCTGTGAGTTTCTGGATGTGTTTCCAGAGGATCTGCCAGGGTTACCTCCACATAGGGAGATAGAGTTTGGGATTGAATTGGCATCAAGGATAGAGGCAGTGTCTAGGGAACCTTATAGGATGGCTTCAGCAGAGCTGAAGAAACTAAAGGTTCAATTACAAGAATTACTAGACTCGGGATTTATCAGGCCCAGTTTCTCGCCGTGGGGCGCACCAGTTCTCTTCATGAAGAAGAAAGATGGTTCTCTAAGGATGTGTATTGATTATAGAGAATCGAACAAGTTGACTATCAAGAACAAGTATCCTTTGCCAAGGATTGATGATCTGTTTGGTCAGTTACAAGGTAGGACGGTATTCTTCAAGATAGATCTTCAATCTGGTTATCACCAACTGAGGATCAGGGGGGAGGATATACCGAAGATAACTTTTTGCACCAGCATTTATGGATCTGACGAACAAGGTGTTCAAAGATTACCTGGATCAGCTTGTGATCGTCTTTATCGATGATATATTGGTATACTCTTAGTCAGAGACAGAGCACGAGCAACGTCTCAGATTGCTAATACAGTGGCTGAGGGAGCACAAGCTGTATGTGAAATTCAAGAAGTACGATTTCTGGTTGCCACAGGTGACTTTCTTACGTCACATAGTCAGTAAGGATGGGATTATGGTGGATCCAGCGAAGATTGGGGCGGTCAGAGATTGGCCAAGGCCGAAGAACGCTTCAGAGATAAGAAGTTTCTTGGGATTTGCAGGTTATTACAGACGCTTTGTGGAGGGGTTTTCCAAGATTGCGCAACCACTGACAGAGTTGACACGCAAGAATGAGAGGTGTATGTGGTCAGACAAGTGTGAAGACAGCTTCCAAAAATTGAAGAAGAGTTTGATCACCGCTCCAGTTCTGAGTCTTCCTACAGATCATGACAAGTTTGTGGTTTATTGTGACGCCTCGAGGCAGAGCCTAGGTTGTGTCCTTATGCAGACATGAAAGGTGATTGCCTATGCATCATGTTAGTTGAAGAAGTATGAGCAGAGGTACCCCACACATGATTTAGAACTTGCAGCAGTAGTTTTTGCACTGAAGGTGTGGCGACACTACTTATTGCTGGGAATTGTGCCTTGAAAGCATATGTAGTAGACATTGTATTAAGAAATAAATAAATTGAATTTGTTATGCATATATTTTATGGACTATATTATTCTGTGATAATATTAAGTAAATATTTGAAAAATTCCTAAGTTCATATATGTGATCTCAACCACATATTGGTACGGGAGGATTGTGTTTGAGATAAATGAACTTGAATACTTCGCAGTCAAATAAAGTTATGAAATCTTTAGATTAATTATTGCAAGTACGCCACTAGTATTATGAATACATGTGATCTAGATCCGGATTACTAGTGTAGTAGGACACTTTAGTGGAGGTGCTTTATATATTAGAGAATATGTAGAACTGGACCCGATATGTTTTTTAATACTTAGTTGAATACCGTTTCAAAGTATTAATTAAATATATCAACTGATGATAATATACAAATAGATCTTAATCCTGAAGTTACTATGAACTCCTGTTTATGTTATATGAGTTCTTTGATTCACTCGTTAGGGTTTGTCAGAATGATCAGGCTAGGAACTTTTGTTTTGGGAGCTCATTAATGTAATGGTTGGGGACATAGTATACAGATAGGGAATTTATACCTTCTCGTAAGAGATTGAATAATGATTCTCTTAAGGGTTGACTTTTGGGACTGAAAGGTTATTGAACTCAAATTCATAATTTAGTTATGAATTAACCTTCACTAGTAAAGTCAATGGTACTTAATGAAACAATATATAATTAAAAGGGTAAAACGGTAATTTTATTCCCGGTTAATTATGAACCATTATTAGAGGGTTAATTTGTATGTAATGATTATATCAATAGACGCTTTATTATTATAAAGTACTCAGTAAATGAGATGTCTATAATTACAAGAATGTAGTCTCATATTTATAGTGGAGTAATCATGAGATTAATAAATTAAGTTATTTAATTAAAGAGGTTAATTAATAATCACAAATTTATTGGAGGTAGGTCCATAGGTCCTCATAGCGGCTCTATCAACACTATTCAAGGCAAGAGTTGATATAAATGGTAAAATGGTAAAAAGACATATTTAAGAAGAAATTTGTTCTTCGGGCCAAATATGAAATTATGTGATAATAATGATTAATTAATTAATTACAAAATAGTTGTAATTATCAAAATTAATTAATAATTAATTATTGTATAATTTTCGAAATTATATAAATAATTAATTTATTATAATTTTTGAAATTATAAAATAAATATCAAATTTTCGAAATTGATATTTAATTAAAATTGGTTTTAATTAATTAAATATCTTTATTTGAGTGAGAGATAATAATCTGATAAGTTCAAATTGGATTTGAATTTAAAAGATTAATATTTATTCAAATAATTAATTATATGTGATAATTAGTTAAAAAGATAATATATTCAAATTTGAATTAATTATTAGGTTGTTGGATTTATCTAATAATGTACTTTGAATAAATAATTAAATAATAGTTGAGAAAATAAATATCCCTATTTTATAGGGTACTGCACGACACGCACAGTCCTTGGATTGTGTGTGGTGTGCAGCTATAGAAATCAGGGATGTATTTTTTCACTTTTATTTAATTAATTAATTAATTAATGAAAAATTAAAAAAAATAGTTTTGATATTTTCATTAATAAGATAATTAATTAATGAAAAGATAAATTGTAATTAGTTACATATTTATTTTTTAAAATTTTAAATATTTTCTATTTAAGTTAGACTTATTAGAAAATAACTAGATACTGAATTTATTTGCTCTAAGAAAAGAACGATATTTTCCATCTCTCCCTGAAAAAGATACAAAACCAATCTTAGGCCTATTCTCTTGATCTCATGTGTTGAGTATATCAAGTTGAATCATAAATATACCATCCTTTATTCTCTAAGTGCCCACACACTTCTTGAGGTGTAGAGAGCGTTGTGGAAGATCTTGGTGTGAGTACCTAGGAGCAGCTTAGATAGGAATATCGTTTATTTTACGAAAAGATAGCAAAGACACTCGATAGGCATCAAGAGGTATGTTCTTTATTCTTTTCTTGTTTATGATTAATGTATGTATATTAATGGATCCAGATATTTTAAAGTAGTTTAAATATGTTACAAAATATTTGTTGTACACTGGGCCAACCCATCACTATTCCACTACATATTTGGAAACTCGTTCCTAACAATTGGTACCAGAGCGGTCATTAATCTCTACATACATTAATTAATATGTGAGAATAATATGCATTCTTATGTTATCGTAATATGTGTGAATGGATGGATGTATGTATGTTTAAAGTTTATTCTTAAGGGTCGTTAATTATATGATGTTTTTTGTTTATGAATTGTTCTTAAATTTCTAGATAAAAAATGTAAGTCATTTTGGGACATAGGAATTTTTTGTAATTTAATTTTTTGCATTAAATTATTTGAAAAAATTATGTAAGGCTCGAGCCCTGGGTTCCGTGCCCTAAAGCCCGAGCCCCTGCGCCTGCCTCTTGAGCGTGCGCCCTTGCGCTTGCATCAGCGCACCTTCCAGCTGCACCTCCCCATGCCGAGCCACCTTCACCCTAGGGCTTGCATCTTTGTTATATATTTTAATTATGGGCCTACTTAATTTTAGCCCATAATTAAAATTGTTTTGTTTTGAATTAATTGTTTGAGCCCAAATTCAAAAGTGGGCCTAATAACTTGTTGGGCATTAAAGCTCAAGTTAATTATTCTTAAAATTTGTTTAAGATAATTAAATGTTATTTTAATTCAAAAATTAAATGGATAAATGACTTAATGGATCAAGACTACTTGTGAAGGCCCAAAGCTGAAGATAGAGATCTCTTTAGGTTTTATTTAGTTTCTTACATTTTTGTGTATAATTTTGCAAGTGTTGTAATTTTTCTAGAAATACCCAAGACACCCGGCCTGTATTTATTTATTTAATTAGTATTTATTTATTTAAATGTTTGAATGTGATTAAATTGTTTAATACTTTGTCATGCATTTTTGGCATGCCATACATATTACCCACAAAGTATTTAAAATTAGCATGCATCTCATATAAGTAGAAACATGCCTTAGGATTGTCCTTTGTGATTATATGCTTTATGTGATAGACCATATACTAATAAATCTAGTTTTAACTAGTTCAAGAGCGGAAATTGATTTTAAAAGTAGTTTAATTTCTAGTATTTAATAAAATTATTTTACTAAATAATAAATGACATTCCTAGTAATTATAGCAAATTAAAATTGAATTAATTAGGACATAGTTCTATAATTTTAATTTTGCTTAATTCGATTAGTAATTATCAGAATATCATTTAGTAAAAATAGATCATTTTATTTTTTACAAACTAATTAAAAAGCATAGGATGTTTTGAGAAAACACATATTTTAAAATAGTGAGTGTGAAAGGGAGTTATGACAATAAGTCTCATGGTCTCCATTATTAGTTAGCACTGAGGTAACATGGAGAGGGCCTCACGACACCATTGCTTGTGTCTCCCTAAGGAAGGCTTGCAACGCCCTGGATAGCCAAAACCGCTACACTGTGTACTTTTAAAGGTGCGGGACTTGCTAATCAAGTTATCTAGTTAAAAACGTGTCACAGAAACCATTAATGTGCTAGGGTTAAAAGGTTTTGGTCTTAAAATGTACATTTTATATAACTAAACCTTTTTACACCTGGGATCCCAAAAAGGACCAGCGTTCAAAAGTCAGTTTACAAAATTTCCAAAGTTTAAACAACCATTAGCCAATCTAAGGCAAAACAGACGTTTCTGGTTCTCCTATTCCTGTTTTCCCCTTAACCGTGGTGGCTGAGCAGCTGATCATGTACATTCTGCTCTCAGAGTTCTCAGAATCAGGGCTGATCAAGCTTGCCCTTGCCTTTACCTGCACCATGAAGCACCCGTGAGCCAAGGTCCAACAAGAAAATATATCAAATTACATAGCAAGCAATAATAACATTTAGATACCCTTTTAAGCATGTTCATACACCTATCAAACCACAGTAATCACAAAGCATGAAGAATCAACCCAAGAATCAGATAATCATCACCCAGCTATACAGCATAACAATCCACCAATCAATAATAACAAGCAAACCACATAATAGTCAGGGTCGACACCTTAGGTCGCACCTCTGTTTACCCCACTGACTCCGACTCGCTTAAACCGAGCTCAGTGAATAATAAGCTGTCCTCAGCTACCAGTGGCTGAGCCGCGCCCTGTGCGCTAGTGTAAACTTTGGCACTCTTAGGCCGTTGGTTTACTATTTACATGGCGTAATACCATCCTTTCAAAGCATACCAAAATAGGGAACCCTTAGTCCCATTATAAATCCACAACCGGGTGCAGTTTTATTACCTTTAGTTCCCAAGTGCACGGACTATGAGCGATGCCTCTTGAGCACGATCCAATCCCTGAGCCCTAGCTTAGCACCTAGTCACAACCAAGATAAGGAATACCATCAATAATCGTAAAAGGGCTCTAGACAAAGTTTTGGTCTCTGGAACATTGAACTCCACCAAAGATTCAATCCCGAGCACCCTAGGTTAAATTCCCATGCCTAAAACCTCAAAATCTCAAAATCCCTTAAGGGTCGCGGCACTAGCCACCCATGCCACGGCATGGCCCTAACTAGAGGCTCCCCCACACCTAAAACCAGACACGGGCCGCGGCCCTACTCAGACCATGCCACGACCCGCCCTCCTTCCTCAACATACACCAGCTTCAAAGGGCCGCGGCTCACCAAGAACTATGTCGCGGCGTGACCCCTTCGAACCCAGAATAACCTCCATTTTTTACTCTCCAACCTCACCCAAAACCATCCAAAATCACCTCAATTCCACAACTCAATTATCCTAAAACTTCCCACATGATTCCAGCAACACAACCCAGCTGAAACCTAGACTAGAAACCCATCAAAATCCCACTTCAATCTCTGAAACTCATTAACTCATGAACACTATAACCAGCCATAAAAACTCAGAATTCAAGCACTAGATCACAAGTTGGAGCTTACCTTCTCTGATGGATCAACTTTCTAAAAGATTTATGAGCTAACTCCCAATTTCCAAGCTTCAATTCTGCCCATTAATGTCAAAATTCATAAACACTTCAAAACCCAACTATAAACATAGAATTTAATCACCACACATCAAGCTTATGCCTTACCTCAGTTCTTGATTGAATCCTTAGTTAATCCTTGGTTTACTTATGTTCTACTATTTCCTAAAGTTTATTTAGTCTATCCTTAAGTGATTAAGTTAATCCCAAGGCTTGGGGTACCGGAAACGTCCCCGAGGGCAAATTGGTGAAATTCCCCAATATTCTCACCTAGACTTCCTAACCTTAAATATATCTCCAATTATTTATTTCCATAACTCGATAACCTAAATAACCATCCAATACCTGAAATATCCCTTGACTTTCCCAAAGTCAACTATTAAGCCTCGTTGTGACTTTCCCGCTAACTAGCTTCCTAGGATCGCCTCAAGTCGCATGCTGCAAATTTACCCACATTACAATGTAGTTCTCACAAATATAACATATGATCACATTAACATTGACATAACCATTCAAGCAGGCTTATCATATAATCATGCATTAAATCAATAAATTCACACATAAACCAATTATGCCCTCCCGACACACTAATCAAGGCCCTTAAGCCATATTAGCGATTTTGGGTCGTTACAAGGCTTCTGACTATGTTATTCTCAAGGCAAACTTCTTTTTTAAGAATAGGATTTAATGATGTATTTCAAGTTTGACTGACCCCAAGGCACACTCTTAAGTTAAGTCATTGATCTAAAATAATGGGTTACACTCACAGGTACATTAGGAGCGGACTAGTGTATCATTGACCAAATAAGCGGTTGTTTATAAGTTAAAAGATAAATGTTGATTTAAGTTTTCACTTATAAATTTTAGAACTTGTCTCAAAATTAATTTGGAAAAAGTCTGACCTACCCTAAGGCTGGTCCATTAATGTTCAAATTAATTAATCGTGGAACCAATAATTATTTTTATGTGTTCTTTAATTGTTGCATTCATGCATCAAGTTTACTTTTCCGAAAAGTACTGATATTTATTATATGCATAAATTCATTTTTGTTTATTTATTTATTTTCAACAATCATGTCAAACTCAAATCATGTTTCTGCTTTACTTGCTAGTGAAAAGTTGACTAAAAAGTACATGAAAAGGAAATCAAACATGAACATTGTATTAATATGTAAGAACCACAAATTTGTCTTGACTGAGGAGTGTCCTGAAGTCCCTCCAGCTACTGCGGCCAAAACTGTAAGGGAAAAGTTTGATAATTGGATCTTATCAAACAACAAAGCAAAGTGTTATATGCTTGCAAGTATGAGCGATGTGCTCAGAAATAAGTTTGAAGACACTGAGACTGCTTATGAGATTTGGGATTCCCTTCAAGATATGTTTGGGCAACAGTCAGATCAGTGCAGACATGAGGCCACCAGGTCCTACATGACCAAGAAAATGAAGAAAGGAGTTTCTATTAGAGAACATGTATTATACATGATCAATAAAATGCACGATGCCATTATCCATGGGGCAACCATTGATGAAAGGACTCAAGTGAGCATTATACTTGAATTGCTTTCTCCAGCTTTTAAAGGTTTCATAACCAACTATGTCATGAACAAATTAAAATATAACATGACACATCTGTTGAATGAGTTGCAAACTTATGAATCTCTTAACAAAGGTTCTGAGAAAGAAGGAGAGGCAAATGTTGCTGATTCTGGCCCATCCTCTTCAAAGGCTAAAACCAAAAAGAGGAAAGATGGATATGGAAAGGACAAAGAGAAAGAAAAAGACAAGAATTCAAAGAAGCCTAATAAGTCATCCAAAGGCAAAGAGAACAAGAACACCAAGAGCTCCAAAAAGAAGACCCCTAAAGGGACTTGTTTTCACTGTGGAGTAGATGGTCACTGGAAGAGAAATTGTCCAAAGTATCTCGCTGACCTGAAAGAGAAAAAGAAAGGTAATTTTGATTTACTTGTGCTAGAAGCTTGTTTAGTGGAAGACAATTCCTCATCCTAGATAGTAGTTCAGGAGCCACTAACCATGTTTGTTTTTCTCTCCAGATTCTTAGTTCAACGAGGAAGCTTGCTGATGGAGAGGTGACTATGAGGGTAGGCAGTGGTCAGATTGTTTTTGCACCAGCAGTTGGAACAACCCGCCTGGAATTTGAGAAGAATAAATTTCTTATTTTAGAGAACGTTTATTATATTCCTGGATTTTCTAGAAACTTAATTTATGTTTCTATGTTGCATGAACAAAGTTTTAAAATTTCTTTTAATAATAATTCGATTGTTATTTTGAGATATGGTTTTAAGATTGTTTTGCAAAATCTATTGTTGGGCCTTATAAACTGCAAGCTAAAGAGAAATCTTCTTATAATTATAAATTATTTAAAACAACTAATCCTAGATCTATTAAACGACAAAAGACTGATTCCGATAGTGAAACATATCTGTGGCACTTGAGATTGGGCCATATTGGTCTAGAAAGAATTAATAGGCTTGTAAAGGATGGTCCTTTAAGAGAACTATCAATTGGATCTCTCCCTGTTTGTGAGTCCTGTCTAGAAGGCAAGATGACTAAGAGACATTTCTCTACTAAAGGTTCAAGAGCTACATAACCACTTCCGCTGGTACATATGGATGTTTGCGGTCCACTAAATGTACACGCAAGAGGAGGTTATGAATACTTTGTCACTTTCGTTGACGATTATTCAAGATATGGTTACATATACTTAATGCAAAGAAAATCTGAAACTTTTGGAAAGTTCAAAGGATTTCGAGTAGAGGCTGAAAAACAATTAGGTAAATCATTGAAAGTTCTTCGATTTGATCGAGGATGCAAGTACTTGTATTTTGAATTCGAGGACCATCTGCATGAACATGGTATTCAATCCCAACTCATAGCACCTGGAATGCCACAGCAAAATGGTGTTTTAGAAAGATAGAACGGAACGTTACTAGATATGGTTAGATCAATGATGAGCTTCTGATCATTACCACTGTCATTCTGGGGCTATTCGATTCAATGTGCTCTATACATATTGAATGTTGTTCCATCTAAGTCTATCCAAAAGACACATATGGAATTATGGAATGGTTGCAAACCTAGTTTACACCCAGGGATAGTCAGTCGTTATCAATCCAATCCTGGATTGAGTCATTGGATTGCAGTGAAGAATATCTTCAAGTATCTTAGAAATACAAGAGAATATATGCTTGTATATTCAGGTGGAGACCTGAACCCCACTGGGTACACTAATTCTGATTTTAAATCAGACAGAGATAGTCAGAAATCGACTTCTGGATCAGTGTTTACTCTTGGAGGAGGAGCAGTAGTCTGGCGAAGTATTAAACAAATCAGCATTGCAGACTCCACCATGGAAGCCGAGTATATAGCATCTTGTGAAGCAGCTAAGGAGGCTATGTGGCTCAAGAAGTTCTATTCTGATCCGGAAGTAGTGCCAGAAGTGGATAAGCCACTAGTCCTATACTGTGTTAACAGTGGGGCAGTAGCTAACTCAAAGGAACCATAGAGTCACAAGAGGGGAAAGCACATCAAGAGGAAGTATCACTTGATCAGAGAGATAGTTCATCGAGGAGGTGTTGCAGTTATGAAGATAGCTTCAGAGCATACTCTTTCAGATCCTTTCACAAAGACTTTATCCATGAAATATTTTAAGGAGCATGTAAGAAACATGGGAATGAGAGAGATGCCTCATTTGCTTTAGGGCAAGTGGGAGATTGGTGGGAATTGTGCCCTGAAAGCATATGTAGTAGACTTTGTTTTAAGAAATAAATAAATAAATTGAATTTGTTATGCATATATATTATGGACTATATTATTCTGTGATAATATTAAGTAAGTATCAGAAAAAGTCTTAAGTTCATATATGTGATCTCAACCACGTATTGGTACGGGAGGATTGTGTTTGAGATAAATGAACTTGAATAATTCGCAGTAAAATAAAGTTATAGAATCTTTAGATTAATTACTGCAAGTATGGTCCACTAGTATTATGAATACATGTGATCTAGATCCGGATTACTAGTTGTTGACTGCGTTTTTAGCCAACGACGTGAGAATGTCAAAAACGATAAACCTTCAAGAGAATTCAAACGACACAGACAGTTTAATAAAGAAAATAAAGAACACATGCAATTTTTATAGTGGTTCAGCCCCAATCAGTTGGTAATAGCCTAATCCACTTAGAGATTTGATTATTTTATCTACACTAAAGATCAGATGAACCACTGAGTTTCTTCAGTATAAATTCTCAGAATACAAAAGAGTTCTCTCTCAAGAAAATGCACTTTCTCTCTCTAGAAAACTCGGACCAAAAACTCAAATTGCCAAAAAAAACCCTTTTCTGATCCCACTAACCCTCTATATATAGGCTTAGGATTAGAAACTGATATCCCCCTAGGATCGGGATATTTTATCATTTGTATTATATTTAAATTACAAGAAATATTCAAAATACAACAGAATCCTCAATTTGATCAAAGAATGAGAGATTCCCGCGTATGCCCAGTCCGAGTCTTGCTGAAGCCGTTTCTGGGAATTTGACGCAGTCTGGTCTATTTGGTTGATGAATATCGTCTTCTGGTCGAACACATGCATGTTGGATACATACAAGTGCTGGTCGGACATATGCATGCCATTTCTTTACTTGGACAACCGTGCACTTACTGGACATATGCATAAGGACCAATCCTTCGTCTCTCCTCGGACATGCGTCCGACCACGCCCTAAGACTGCTCCTCAGACCAAAGTCCGATCACACTCCTTGGACTGCTCCTCGGACCAAGGTCCGACCACACACTCTTGGGCTCTCCTCGGACCAAAGTCCGACCACATCCTTAGGCTTTCCTCGGACCAAAGTCCGACCACACCATGGGCTTCTCTTCGGACCAAGGTCCGACCACACCTTGGCCCTCTCCTCGGACCAAAGTCCGATCACACCCTTAGGCTTTCCTCGGACCAAAGTCCGACCACACCATGGGCCTCTCCTCGGACCAAAGTCCGACCACACCCTTAGGCTTTCCTCAGACCAAAGTCCGACCACAGGGCCGAGCGGGGAAGGATCACCAACTGATTGGGGCTGAACCACTATAAAAATTGCGTGTGTTCTTTATTTTCTTTATTAAACTGTCTGTGTCGTTTGAATTCTCTTGAAGGTTTGTCGTTTTTGACGTTCTCATGTCGTTGGCTAAAAATGCAGTCAACATTTTGGTGCTTTCATTGAGAGCCTGAAGAGAAGAACAGATGGTCCCTAAAGCAATATGGCACCTAAGAACACCAATGCAGCCTCCAAGAAGACGAGCTCCTTTAAAGAGCATGCTAGATCAGAGGGTCCTAGCGTTCAAGATCGTGAAACTGAGCCCAGAGTCGTGCTCGAGGACGTAGCACCAGAAGTTGAAGAGCTCCAGGAAGCCATGAGCGCCTTCCAGGAGGAGATGGCTCAGTTCAACGCCAGGCAGGAGGTGTTCGCTGAGGAAATGGCTAGGCAGAATGCCGCATTCGAGCAGCAGAAACGGGAGATGGACGCTAGGAGTGAGAAGATCCGTCGACAACAGGAGGAGGCCGACAGGCGACATCACGAAGCTGCACTCGCTCTGGAGGCAGCTACGCAGCTGACCCAAGCCAGTGCCCAGGTTGCACCTGGGGTGGCAGCCACCACAGAGGCAAGGACCACAGAAGCTGGTCGTAAGAAAACTGATAGAGCAGGCAGGGGTGGTAGTAACCCACCTGGTCATGAGGAGGACGGAGTCCGATCGCGCACTGCCTCAACTCAAAGGGGGAACTCCAAAACCCCCTCAAGGAGCCACCGATCAGAGACTTCCAGATCTGGGAGTCACAAGTCAGGCAACAAGAAAACACCTCCTGAGCAGGAGCACAATAAAGCTCCTCGTGGCAATGAGACTTCCCACTTCAAAGAAGGGCATGGGCGTGATGAAGCTGACAGTCATCACACTAACCATTCTAAGGAGAAGAATAATAATAACCATCGAGGAGGGGAGGATTGACCAGCCCAGACAGGAAGGCCACCACGGCATCCCAACCAGCATAGTGGCAAGGAGCACGTTCCACCCAGCAAACCTTCCAAGAAGACTTGGAGTACAATGTTCGATAGGTTGGGAAAGCACACTACTCAGAAGGACCTGAGGGACGTCATTGATGATAGAAGGAGGACCGTCCCAGTTGAAGGGCAAGAGCCAATCCGTCCTGCCAGTAGAGTAGAAATACTCGATGATGGTTTGCCGGATAGGAACACCCGACCGGGCGGTCCCGGAAGTGAGTCCCCAACAGTGGCCCCAGGCATCCAAGCCCAGCTTGACGCTTTGACAGCAGCAGTCTAGAGTTTGTCAAAAAAACCAGCTGCGATTGATCCGGTAGACCACAGAAGTGGCAGCCCTTTTTGTGCTCGAATTAGAGCAGCTCAACCACCAGCGAAATACAAAGCACCGGTACTGCCAGTTTATACAGAAAAGGCAGACCCAGTAAGACACGTTGGAAAGTTTGAAGATCAGATGGAGCTGCTCGGGGTGAGTGATGACTATCGCTGCAGAGTCTTCCCCACCACATTGTCAGACACTGCCCAGGAGTGGTACTGGAAATTTAAACCAGACTCCATCACTTCTTGGGAAAGTTTTAGGAAGGAGTTTTGCAGGCAGTTCAGTACTGCTCGAACCCCCCCTGTTTATGCCAATCACTTGGTGGATATTAGGCAGGGTAAAGATGAGTCTCTCAAGAACTACATTCAAAGGTTCATGAGAGAAGCTAACCGAGCTACTGCGGTTGGAGATGAGGGGAAGATGGTGGCGATCTTTTCCGGCATTATCTATCGAAGTCCTTTGTGGGACAGCATCCATCGTCATCCAATTTCAACATTACAACAATTTTTAGATCGGGCAGATAAGTACATGAAGTTCGATGATGCAATTGAGAAGGGAGAAAATGGATTGAACAATCCGAGCGGGTCGAATGATCCCCCCAAGAATGGTGGGAATGATCAAGGTGGTGGTAAGAAACGGGAATAATGGGTCTGACCGCCACAATGAAAAGAAGGCTAAGTCGGGACCAAACGACAAGCCTACTAAGGTGGTGCAGAAGGTGGTGGAGCGCAGTGACGCCCGCACTGCAACTGCTTCAGGATCACCCTCTCAGAAGTTTGCCACCGTGATTCAGAACTTGGCCATTCAAAGGCCACGGAAGGGGAGAGAAGAAGAACCTTCCTGGTTCACTGCCCAGCCTTCAAAACTTAACCCCGGGTCGTTCCACAAACACATTGAGGCTTTGGGTTTGAGTGGGGTGAACATGATATGCCCGGGCTCTCATCAGAGAGCCAACAGGCCCGGTGGAGCATACTGTGCCTGGTCCAGGCATCATGTCCACGCAGGAGCGACACTTCCATTACATCCCTACTTCCGGTCCATAGCGGATTATTTCAATGTCTCCCCATTCCAGATCGCACCGAATGGGATCCAGGCATTGTCTGCATTGTATATTCTCTACTTTATGCAAGGTTGGGACGAGCCCACCCCTCATGAGGTGCACTATTTGTTCGACTTCAGGACCAATCCCACCCACAACAACACGGGCTTCTTTCACCTCTATCACAGGCAAAGGGGGATTGCATACCTTACCGGTATCTCCCACAAGTCGAACCCCGGGAAATATTACAGGGAATATTTCCTCACATCAGATATCAAGGCCAACAACTTGGCCTTTACACACGCGGGTCCGTTCCAGCGACCCTTGCCTACTGAAGGGATGTTCACCCGAGCGGAGGCGTTGGCTAGCATGAGTACCGAGGAGAAAGACGTGAAAAGATTGGTCATTGTGGACTACCTTCAGATGGTAGGCCTGATACCGTGTGACCAAAATATGGCGGTGGAAAGTACCACTGGGGAGAACAACACGACTGATCAGTCCAATGCGGGCACGGAGATAGTGACTGACCAGTTTTCTCCTGGACCCTCTCCGCTTTCTCATAGACCTGGCGACCTTGTCATTAGGGAGCCTCAGCCTGAGTCTCAGGGCAGATATGCTATTCCTCGGTCCGGGAAAGGAAAAGCCATCCTGACTGAGAGAGAACTTAGCTCATCTTCGGATGACGAGGATGACTTCATTGATCAGATTCTCAATTCAGGTCTAGTAGTCATAGGAATATGTTTAATAACTTGGTGATTCGAGATTAACAAAATTGTAGTAGTAATATACTTATCTACATTTTATTATATATATGTATTTTTTCTAACGAATCTCATGTTTTCCTCTTTTGTAGACTCGGAGATGTTCAGACATTGCATCGTTCCTCCTGCTCCAAAAAGGAAGTCTGGCGAAGGAAGTGGTCTCACTCCTCCGAGGAAGGTCCTAAGGGCAGTGCCCCCGAGCCAGGGGAGACAACCTGAGGGGTCAGTGACGATCCCACAGTTGACCCTTTCGTCACTCCCCCCATCAGCGAGCCTGACTCCCCCAGGCCCATCCGGCCCAAGCGAGGCGCTTCGAGCTGCTGATACCAAACTCAGGGGGGCAGCTGATCAAACCCTCCGTGATTCATCGACGATTCAAGGCTTTGAATCTTTTCCTTGACTCAGCGTTGATGTTGTCCTAGATAGAGGGATTGCTCAGCTGACAAATGTAAGTGCTCTACCACAAGATAGATTGTTACTTACGTTAATGCTTTGTAGTAACTTTTTGTTTTTCATTAAGACGCTTATGACCTTCTGTCACGCCCATCAACGATCGATCGATTACAAGGAGTTGATCAAGGTCCTAAATGATCAAATCGTGGAGGCTCGAGCGAAAATGGACGCTCTTCAGTTCAAGCTGGAACAGGCGGAGAAGACTGTGACTGAGCAAAAAGAGTCTCTCAAGGGGTTGGCTGATGGGAATAATGAGCTAACCCAAGCCAACAAATCCTTGATCGATCGGCTAGACGGACTGACTCATGAGAACGAGGGACTGATTAGCGAGAATGAAGAGCTGAAGCAAGAGAAGGAGGCTGATTTAACCCGCTACGAGGAGACCTGCTTCAACTGCTTCTACCAGGTGTGGAAGCTAAATAAACCCCTCAAGCTCTACTTCCTGACTGATGAGATCCAGGCAGAGGAGCTCGCCAGATGTGAGGCCAGGGCTGCTGAGGAAGCTGCTAATCCTACTGGCCCTGCACCTGCCTCCTCTACACTATCATTCCGAGCGAGTGGAGCAGCTGAAGCCGAGGAGGGGGTTGATCAGCCTACCAGAGCAGCACGCCAGTGACTCCTCATCCTGCTAGAGCGCTCATGCATGACCAGTTGTAGTCCTACCAGTTTTTATCATAGTTTGTTTTGTTTCTTATACTTTTGCTCGTATGATTGAGCTATTTGGCATTTGCACTTTACTTTCCTTTTTTGGCTAGCTTGAAAATTTTAAGTCTTTTTTATACTTATTTTGAATAGTAAAGTTCCTATATGTCTTCAACCTTCACATGAGTATTTAGTTTTCTAACTTAGAAATTCTAAACATTTCATAAGTCCATACTAAATATACTTCCTCATGCTCTTATTGCTCTAACATTTTATGAGCATAACTTTTATTATCACACGAATATCTGTTTCTAACTTAAAATTTTAAAAATTCTAAGTTACTTAAGCTTTGTCACACAAGTTAGCTTAATGGCTTTTTTAGATTTCCAAATTTACAAGTCAGCCCCAAAACATATATCTTTGCTCGTGCTCTTATTGCCTGTGTTGAAGTACACGCTAGTATACTCTATGTGCCCCCCAAGTGATTGAGGGTTAAAAAATCCTTGATCACTTGCTACTTGACCAAATTTGTCCGAGCAGTGACTACTCGTGAAACACATAGAATATACAAATATATTTCTGCAGTTAACCACTACAAAAACATGCAACTGTTTAAACGTTGGTCTTTCATTTCATGATACCGACCAGTTGAACACTATCCGGTATATATGTATACTTAGTTTTAGAAGACCTGTTTTGTTTAAATCATAATGATAGTTGAACACTGCCAAGCAAGAATAATCAACACATATGCAAAATTTGTAGCAAGATTCGACCACACTGCGAGTGATCTCTTTTATTACTCGTAATAATAAATGACAAAACGTGTCTAACAACGAGTTTCAAACAAAATAACATTGTTCAAAATAACATGACTGGTTAGCAAATAGCCAGTCTACAAACAAAAACTTAAATAACAAGTTAAGCACTTGATACAAAGCCACTACTCTGTAAGCAGTATTTATTGATAATATTTCCTCAAGTGCTTGCCGTTCCAGTAATTCCTGATCAGCTCTCCATTCAACCGAGCCAGCTTGTAAGTGCCGGGTGGCAAGACGTGCTCAATTTGATATGGTCCTTCCCAGTTTGGTCCTAGCACACTGCTGGGTCTCTGACAAACACCTTTCTGAGGACCAAATCTCCGACCTGGAACTTTCAATCTCGTACTTTGGAATTGAAGTAGCGCGCCACTTTTTGCTGGTGAGCAGTAACTCTCAGGTTTGCCTCCTCTCTTCTCTCCTCGAGGAAGTCCAAGGATTCTGCCAACAATTGATGATTCTCCTCTTGGTTGTACATGGTCCTTCTATGAGATGGAGGGTCTATCTCCACAGGTATCATGGCTTCATACCCATATGCCAAAGAAAATGGGGTATGTCCAGTTGCTGTCCGAGCAGTAGTCCTGTATGACCAAAGGACTTCTGGTAATTCTTCCGCCCAAGCACCCTTAGCTCGCTCCAGGCGCTTTTTCAGAGTGTCCTTCAGTGTCTTGTTTACCGCTTCAACCTGCCCATTGGCCTGTGGATGGGCTACTGAGGAGAAACTTTTTGTGATGCCATGCCGAGTGCAAAAATCGGTAAATATGTCGCTGTCAAATTGGGTGCCGTTGTCAGACACTATCTTCTTAGGCAGACCATAGCGACATATTATGTTCTTAACCACAAAGTCCAAGACTTTCTTCGATGTGATCGTGGCTAATGGTTCGGCCTCAGTCCACTTAGTGAAATAATCTACTGCAACCACTGCAAATTGTACTCCTCCTTTCCCTTTGGGCAACTTCCCGATCAGATCAATACCCCACACTGCAAAAGGCCATGGACTTTGCATTTGCTTCAAGACGTTTGGGGGCGCTCTGGGCACTTTAGAAAATCTTTGGCATTTGTCACACTTCTTCACATATTCCATAGAGTCCTCGTTCATGGTAGGCCAGAAAAATCCTTGCCGCAAGATCTTTTTAGATAGACTCTGCTCCCCAGCATGATCTCCACAAAACCCTTCATGCACCTCAGCTAATAAATTCTTTGACTGGTCGGGTGTTATGCACCTGAGTAGAGGTAAGGAATACCCTCTTCTATACAACACCCCATCCATCATGGTGTATCTAGCAGCTTGTGTAATGTCCCAAATTTCCTAATAAGGTTTAGGACCTTGATTAGGAGGCCGGGAGGGCCATAATTGATTTATTATAGTATTTAATGATTATATGCATGTTTACGTGACTTATATTATTATATGATGGTGAATGCATGCATATGGGAGAACTTATTATTGTGAGGGTATTCTGGTAATTTGGCCGCTGTGGGCGTAACTGTATATCTTGGGTGCATGATTGTGATTAATTAATATAGCCACATTATAAGGTGGATTGGTTCGAGCTAGTCGACATGAGACGATCATGAGATGCGAGAGTTCGGTCTGGTCATAACAGGTATAAGTTCGGGGCTCGGGGTGAGTCTCGGGGTGAATTTAATGATTAGAGCATTACCGAGAATTAAAGGGGAATGGGATATGGCTTATTGGTGTTTGAGAATATTGGGAATAGCGGGAATTGGAGGATGTTAATTGTGATTAATGAAATAGGTGCGAAAGGACGGTTTTGCCCTTGGTGGTTGCTAAGGTTTTATTTTAGACCTAAGGGTATTTAGGTCTTTTTACCCTAAGAGATATATATCAGCTTTTAAGTGTTAGAAAGCTGTGGAAATTCAGGGGAAAAAAACAGAGCTTCTCTTCCTTCTCTCCCGATGGATTCTCTTCCTCTTTTCTCTTTGGATTTTCAAGCTCAGTTTGAGGAATTAAGCCAAGGAACCAAGCTTAGCCAAGCTAGGGTTGTGCTCCACCATTGAAGAGGGTGTGTTGCCAAGATTGAGGTGAGTTTCTAGCCACTAGAACTCTTGGTTTTGCTCTGTTTTCTATGTTAAGTTTCTGCTGGTTTTTGAGTTGGAAACTTGGGAATTGGTTGGAGTTTTGGCTAGGGTTCTTGGGGTTGTGGTCCTTAGGACATGTGGGGATGGTTTTTGGGTTCATTTGGCACCAAAAATGGGATTTGGAAGCATTGGAATCGAGTTAGAATTGAGGAAGTCGAAGAAGGAAGTTTCTGGGGTGGTGCTGTCTGGGGGTAGCGCTACAACGCCCATCAGAGGGCGCTATAGCGCTACACAGGGTTTCAGTAGGGCGGTTGTGTTTCTGTCTTGAGCGCTGGGGCGCTAGAAGGGCAGCGCTGTAGCGCTACCCTGTTCCTTCAGAACCCTGTTTTGGGTGTTTTTAAGGGTTTTTGACTTGGGGTTTCAATCTTTAAGGCCCGGGATCAAATCTACTCACTATGTGGGCATGGTTCGAGGTCCCGAGAGTGGGGTTTAGGTTAAGACCCTATCTTTGGTGATTTTCATTAATTGGAGATTGTTTTGGTTATGACTAGGTGACCGTCAAAGGATTGAGGATCGATCGTTCTCAGGGGTCGTTCTTACTCTAACTCTCACTCGAACCGGAGGTAAGAAAACTGCACCCTGTGTATATGTGACATGCATGGCTATTATGATGCATGTTGATTGTCTACTGGGCATGACATGCGTGGTTATTATAGATGCATGACGATTGATTATTATGTATGACATGCATGGCTATTCTTGATGCATGTTGGTTGGCTATTAAACGTGACATGCATGGCCGTTGTTGGTGCATGTTGGATTGTTGAATATGTTGCACATGATGCATAAGAAACATGTGATTAGGACATGCTTTATATACTGGGTATGACATTGTTCAGAGCTTGAGCCTCTATGGTTGCGCATGGTCCTATTTGTACTGGTATCTGTTAGTAAGCATGCTAAATACCTTGTTTATGGATATTGGACATGTGATATGTGTTTGGTGGCATGGCTTACTTGTGTATGGCGCTGGCTTATTAGTCAGAATCGACAATAGTGTCAGATCCGTCTGTGAAGCTGTGACTTATTAGTTAAGTTCACCACGGGCTGAGCACTGGTCGTGCTTTACCGACCCAAGGGTCAGAGGTGGCAGTGCGTTGTGAACGCCGGGCCAAATAAAGATTAGATCTAATCGAGGTTGGCATTGAATGACTCATATGGGGTATTAATGCTGGACCGACCGGAAGGTCAATGAGAACTATAAGCGCTTGCCTGGTCTATGACCAGATGTTTGTGGCCAAGGTATATGACCCCGGTGACTGTTGTCACATGGCCAAGGGACGCTGTCCATTGCACGACTCTAGAGTCGGGAGGAAGGTTATGTTGGTGACCATTCACCATGCACCTGTCCTAACCAAACTTATGAAAGGATCACTTACCAGTTAAGCCCTGGTGACCCTATCGTCACATGGCTGGAAGGAGCGATGCTCATTATTGTGACTTTTGGCTATTGTCACCTATTTGCTTGGACTGATAGTCCTGAATGGTTATTATGATCGTTGTTGACATTATAGCATACTTTATTGGGTTTTCTTGCTGGGCTTCGGCTCACGGGTGCTACGTGGTGCAGGTAAAGGCAAGAGGAAGCTGGACCATCCTTAAGTTGGAGAGCTTAGGTGATGATGTGTACAAATGCAGCTGCTCGTCCGCCATGGCCGAGGTTTAAAGTGGAACTAGGGTTGAACCCTGTTTTGCCGCTTAGAACGGCCTGTTGTAAATATTTTCTGTAATAAACTCTGAAACTTTATTTTCGGGATCCCAGTGTATATAGTAAACGTTCTAGTGAAACGTTACATCTTAACCAAAGTTTTTAATCCTCAAGCCGCTAATCATACTTAGTTCACGGTTTTGGCCAAATGACTCGATTAGCGAGTTTAGCACTGTTTACAAGGCACACCGTAACGGTCCCTGGAGTTTGGGGCGTTACAGCTTGCCTCATAATCTTCCTTGCCTCATTACGTTCATCTGGGAGGGTCCCTTGCTCAAGATAAGTGATGATGGGGGTCATCCAGGTGTCAGCTATCGTGATCGGCATGGCCTCTTGTTCATCAATGCGCGGCTCCGCCAAGTATTCTACTGATACTATATTCAGAGTTTCGGCGTCTTTTGCACTAGCTAGCTTTGCCAGAGCATCTGCATTAGAGTTTTGCTCTCGTGGTACTAGCTTGATGGTATACTCCTCGAACTATGATAGTAGATCTTTGGTCTTGTTTAAGTATGCCACCATGCGTAGGCCCCTTGCCTGGTACTCCCCCAAGACTTGGTAGACCACCAATTGGGAATCACTATTTACTTCCACCGACCGGGCACGTACATCTCTGGCCAGTCGCAAGCCTGCTAGGAGGGCGTCATACTCCGCCTCATTGTTAGAAGCATTGAATCCGAATCTCAGTGCACAATGAATTCGGTGCTTCTCTGGTGTGACTAATATAATTCCAGCCCCTGAATGATGCTCATTCGACGAACCATCATCAAAAAGTTGCCAAGTAGGAAGTTCTTCTTTTTGCCCAGTGACACTCTCTTGCTGGTCGGGAACATCAGCGATCCCGGTACATTCAGCGATGAAATCTGCCAAAGCTTGGCCCTTAATAGCAGTCCTCGGCTGGTACTTAATTTTGAATTGGCCTAACTCAACGTCCCATTTAAGTAGCCGACCAGACGACTCCGGCTTCTGTAAGACTTGGCATAGAGGCTGGTTAGTAAGGACCTTAATGGGGTGTGCTTGGAAGTATGGCCGCAATTTCCGTGATGTGAGTACTAAGCAGTAAGCCAACTTTTCGATCACGGGATACCGGGACTCTGCTCCTATCAATCGCTTGCTGACATAGTACACCAGGTGCTGTACTATATCCTCCTCTCGTACTAAGGCAGCACTAACAGCATGCTCTGTAACTGCTAGGTACAAAAAGAGGTCTTCTCCATCAACTGGCTTAGAAAGGACAGGAGGTTGGGCCAAATGCCCCTTTATGGCCTGGAAAGCTTGCTCACATTCTGCAGTCCACTCAAACTTCTTGCCTCCTCTAAGCAGGTTAAAAAACGGGACGCACTTGTCCGTTGATTTCGAAACGAACCTGCTTAGAGCTGCAATCCGCCCAGTCAAGCTTTGTACATCCTTTATTTTAGCTGGAGACTTCATTTCTATGAGGGCCTTTATCTTTTCTGGGTTTGCTTCTATTCCTCGGGAGTTCACAATAAACCCAAGAAATTTTCCAGAACCCACTCCAAATGAGCACTTGAGGGGGTTTAACTTCATGTTGTACTTTCTGAGTATTGCGAAGCACTCCTCTAAATCTCGCACGTGCCCTTCAGCTTCTTTTGACTTCACCAGCATATCGTCTACGTACACCTCCATGCTTTTGCCGATTAAGTCGCGAAACATACCGTTCACCAAACGCTAATAGGTAGCCCCTGCATTCTTCAGTCCGAAGGGCATGACCATATAGCAGTATAGTCCTATATCTGTTCGGAAGCTGGTATGCTCTTCATCAGGAGGATGCATGCTGATCTGGTTGTACCCCGAATATGCATCCATGAAGGACAATGTCTCATGACCAGAGGTTGCATCTACCAACTGGTCTATTCTTGGCAAAGGAAAGCAATCCTTTGGGCATGCTTTGTTCAGATCAGTAAAATCTACGCAAGTCCTCCACTTCCCATTGGGTTTGGGCACCAACACTGGGTTTGAAACCTAGGCAGGGTAGTATGCTTCCCTGATAAACCCATTCTCCTTTAACCGCTCTACTTCCTCCTTAAGAGCTTTTGCTCGATCCTTGTCAAGCAATCTCCTCTTCTGCTGCACTGCTGGATAGTTTTCATCCACGTTGAGCACGTGGCTGATCACAGTTGGTGAGATACCCACCATATCCTTGTGAGACCAGGCGAAGACATCTTGATTCCTTCGCAAAAATTCTATCAGCTGTGCTCTCACCTCTGCTTTCAACTTTTTTCCAATTTTGACCCCTCTCGTCGGGTCATTATCATCTATAAGGACCTTCTCTAACTCTTCAGACGGCCCCACATCACTTTCATAATCCCCAAAGCGAAGATCAAAGTCCCTTCCCTCACTTTGGGCAACGCCCTATTTGGTGACTTCATCACTGGATGGGGTCTTCTGCTCTTTTAAACCAAGAGTGCACTCTTGGCCAAACTCCTCTAACATCTCTTCGTCGGTTACAACTGCAAGACTTTGGTCGACATCCATCTTGTCCACCTCCTCTTTCTCAACACATACAATCATATCGCTCTCCTTGGCCCCCTTCTTTGCCTTAGCTACCGAGGCATTATAGCACTCCCTAGCCTCCCTCTGGTCTCCTTGGACACAGCCTATGCCAACACTGGTCGGGAACTTCATAGAAAGGTGCCAGATTGAAACTATTGCATGTAAGTTTATGAATAGTGGTCGACCAATAACCACATTGTAGGCGGACGGGTAGTCAACAATCAAGAACTCGGTCATTACAGTTTCTTGCCTGGGAGCTTCCCCCGTCGTGACTGGCAACTTGATTGTCCCAGCTGGTGACAATCCTTCTCCAGTAAACCCATAAATGACTTGAGAGCACGACTTCAAGTCATTGACAGATAACTTCATCTTCTCGAAGGACGACTTATAAATAATGTTCACAGAGCTCCCTGTGTCGACCAGACATCTCTTCACTTTCATATTAGCAATTTGGACTGTCACAACAAGAGGGTCATTGTGAGGATACCTCACGTGTCGAGCATCTTCTTCAGTGAAAGTGAGGGACTCACTTTCATATCTTGGGTTCTTCAGTGGTCGCTCCTCCACTGTCATAACTTCGAAGGTGGATGCCGCATCCAATTCGTGACGAAGGGTGCGAGCATACCTCTCCCTTGCCTTATTGCTATCTCCAGCAAGATGTGGTCCTCCACATATAGTATCTAGTGTGAAGTCCACAGGCTCAGGTTGCAAAGGTGGGGATCGTTGCTGCTTGAACCCAGGATTGTTGTTACTCCCCTCTCCTTGGGTCTTTTCTGCTCGATACTTTTTCAGCTTCCCCGACCGGAGGAGAAACTCTATCTCATCTTTGAGATGATTACACTCATTCGTGTCATGACCATAGTCTCCATGGAAGCGACAGAACTTGTTCATATATCTCTTACTTATCTTTTTCTTGATTGGTGGGGGTTTCCGGTAAGGGACCTCTTGATGGTTGGCCAAATAGATCTCCACTCGGCTCGCCGAAAGAGTGGTGTAGTTGGTGAATCGAGGTTCATACTTAGTAGGCTTGTCGTTTGGTCTCGACTTAGCCTTCTTTTCATTGTGGCGGTCAGACCCGTTATTCCCACGTTTCTTACCACCACCTTGATCATTCCCACCATTCTTGGGGGGATCATTCGACCCGCTCGGATTGTTCAATCCATTTTCTCCCTTCTCAATTGCATCATCCAACTTCATGTACTTATCTGCTCGGTCTAAAAATTGTTGTAATGTTGAAATTGGATGACGATGGATGCTGTCCCACAAAGGACTTCGATAGAAAATGTCGGAAGAGATCGCCACCATCTTCCCCTCATCTCTAACCTGGGCACTGGCTCGGGTCAGCTGCGTAGCTGCCTCCAGAGCGAGTGCAGCTTCGTGATGTCGCCTGTCGGCCTCCTCCTGTTGTCGACGGATCTCCTCACTCCTAGCGTCCATCTCCCGTTTCTACTGCTCGAATGCGGCATTCTGCCTAGCCATTTCCTCAGCAAACGCCTCCTGCCTGGCGTTGAACTGAGCCATCTCCTCCTGGAAGGCGCTCATGGCTTCCTGGAGCTCTTCAACTTCTGGTGCTACGTCCTCGAGCACGACTCTGGGCTCAGTTTCACGATCTTGAACGCTAGGACCCTCTGATCTAGCATGCTCTTTAAAGGTGCTCATCTTCTTGGAGGCTGCATTGGTGTTCTTAGGTGCCATATTGCTTCAGGGACCGTCTGTTCTTCTCTTCAGGCTCTCAATGAAAGCTCCAAAATGTTGACTACGTTTTTAGCCAACGACGTGAGAACGTCAAAAATGACAAACCTTCAAGAGAATTCAAACGACACAGACAGTTTAATAAAGAAAATAAAGAACACACACAATTTTTATAGTGGTTCAATCAGTTGGTGATCCTTCCCCGCTCGGCCCTGTGGTCGGACTTTGGTCCGAGGAAAGCCTAAGGGTGTGGTCGGACTTTGGTCCGAGGAGAGGCCCATGGTGTGATCGGACTTTGGTCCGAGGAAAGCCTAAGGGTGTAATCGGACTTTGGTCCGAGGAGAGGGCCAAGGTGTGGTCGGACCTTGGTCCGAAGAGAAGCCCATGGTGTGGTCGGACTTTGGTCCGAGGAAAGCCTAAGGGTGTGGTTGGACTTTGGTCCGAGGAGAGCCCAAGAGTGTGTGGTCGAACCTTCGTCCGAGGAGCAGTCCAAGGAGTGTGGTCAGACCTTGGTCCGAGGAGCAGTCCAAGGAATGTGGTCGGACTTTGGTCCGAGGAGCAGTCTTAGGGTGTGGTCGGACGCATGTCCGAGGAGAGACGAAGGATTGGTCCTTATGCATATGTCCAGTAAGTGCACGGTTGTCCAAGTAAAGAAATGGCATGCATATGTCTGACCAGCACTTGTATGTATCCAACATGCATGTGTTCGACCAGAAGACGATATTCATCAACCAAATAGACCAGACTGCGTCAAATTCCCAGAAACGGCTTCAGCAAGACTCGGACTGGGCATACGCGGGAATCTCTCATTCTTTGCTCAAATTGAGGATTCTGTTGTATTTTGAATATTTCTTGTAATTTAAATATAATACAAATGATAAAATATCCCGATCCTAGGGGGATATCAGTTTCTAATCCTAAGCCTATAAATAGAGGGTTAGTGGGATCAGAAAAGGGTTTTTTTGGCAATTTGAGTTTTTG
This sequence comes from Humulus lupulus, assembly GCF_963169125.1. Taxonomy (NCBI): domain Eukaryota; kingdom Viridiplantae; phylum Streptophyta; class Magnoliopsida; order Rosales; family Cannabaceae; genus Humulus; species Humulus lupulus. The sequence continues at coordinate 20,961,469 of NC_084802.1, read as the reverse complement.
GTCCGAGTTTTCTAGAGAGAGAAAGTGCGTTTTCTTGAGAGAGAACTCTTTTGTATTCTGAGAATTTACACTGAAGAAACTCAGTTGACACTAGTTCATCTGATCTTGAGTGTAGATAAAATAATCAAATCTCTAAGTGGATTAGGCTATTACCAACTGATTGGGGCTGAACCACTATAAAAATTGCGTGTGTTCTTTATTTTCTTTATTAAACTGTCTGTGTCATTTGAATTCTCTTGAAGGTTTGTCATTTTTGACGTTCTCACGTCGTTGGCTAAAAACGCAGTCAACACTAGTGTAGTAGGACACTTTAGTGGAGGTGCTTTATATATTAGAGAATATATAAAACTGGACCAGATATGTTTAATAATACTTAGTTAAATACCGTTTCGAAGTATTAATTAAATATATCAACTAATGATCATATACAAATAGATCTTAATCCTGAAGTTACTATGAACTTCTGTTTATGTTATATGAGTTCTTTAATTCACTCGTTAGGGTTTGTCAGAATGATCAGGTTAGGAATTATTGTTTTGGGAACTCATTAATGTAAATGGCTGGGGACATAGTATACAGATAAGGAATTTATACCTTCTCGTAAGAGATTAAATAATGGTTCTCTTAAGGGTTGACTTTTGGGACTGAAAGGTTATTGAGCTCAAATTCATAATTTAGTTATGAATTAACCTTCACTAGTAAAGGCAATGGTACTTAATTAAACAAGACAGAATTAAAAGGGTAAAACAGTAATTTTATTCCCAGTTAATTATGAACCATTATTAGAGGGTTAATTTGTATGTAATGATTATCAATGGACGCTTTATTGTTATAAAGTACTCAGTAAATGAGATGTCTATAATTACCAAAGTGTTGTCTCATATTTATAGTGGAGTAATCATGAGTGTTGACCATTGATTTGGTCAACGACACGGGGTCAAGTAAAATGACAGAAATAAGATGAATTCAAGCTAAAAATATAAATGACACAAAGGTTTATAGTGGTTCGGCCCCAGATGATGGTAATGACCTACGTCCACTTAGTGTTCTTATTAATATATTGAAAACCTGCGATCAGTAAACTAGGGTTTACTGAGTTTCACAAGCTCAACGAAAGATACAAGGTATTGTGTAAAAACAATAATTTTCTCTCTCTAGATCCGAAGATCCTGAAAATGAACCCTTTCAGTCTTATTTATAGGCTCAAGGATCTCCTTATGGGCCGGTGGGCCTTGATTACATTTAATACAAGAGTATCTCAAATAATAATGGAAATTACAATTATTACATAAACGTGAGATCACATATCAATAAAAAGTATCTGATATATTGCGACCAACTTGGTCGCCCATGAAATATGCTTTCTGATGAGTGAATTCTCCTCTGGTCGATGGCCGACCAGAAACATAACTGCTTAAATGATCACGACACATCCTACGTGCGCACTGGTCTTGCCACGTCATTAGATAAATCTTTTTTGGGTAAACATTTGCCCCCCAAGTTTATTTTAATGCGACCAGCATTTAATAAACTTACTCGACCAACTTTTCGTCTGACCTGTCACTTCTGTCAGCACCTTTTCGAAAAAGTAAGCAATCATGACCTTTATAGTTTCCCAAAAATATTTTGACGGCTAATACGATTTCCCATGCATCAAAATATTAACCCAATTATTACCTCTTTATTTGCACCACGATCAGTATAATATATCTCCTTTTGTCACTTTTCACTTTTTACCGTATCTTTCTCTCTCCTCAAGAACTCAGAAAAACTTCTCAAGAAAAACCCAGAAATATTCGGTGATCCGAGACGCATTTGATCAGCTTCGAGCAACAACCTTCGTGACTTCTTTGAAAACCGCAACCCAAGTAAGTTTTTGAACTCATCTTCCCTGTTATACAATCTAGAATAAATTTCGTAATTTTTCTAGTTTGAGTATTTAATGTTCTTGAGAAAAAAGTTGGGGTAATCGGATTTGTATGCAAAAATATGATAGAATATGAACTTTTAGGTTGTAGAAAACATTAGGTGAGGCTTAGAAATTAACATGGAAAATAGGAATACTGTTTTAGGGCCCAAAATCGAAGTAAAAATTCGATTTTGCTGTTTTCGGAGAAATTGGGTTTTTCCCGCCTGTTTTTTTAGTCGAAAAGTTTTCTTGAAAAAACTTTTCACTTCCACTTTTTGATCTATTTTTCCAAACTCCTCGCATGTTTTTAGTGTTTATGTTAGGATGTCGCGGGTTGTCTAAAAGCTTAACTTTTATACACGAGCAACGTTATCCTTACATTTCTTCATCTTCTATCTATTGGTCGTAGATTCTCATTTCCCCTTTACTCTTCTCAGATATTTATGCACGATCCTTGGGGAGGTCAGAGGCCAATAGACGACGATATTCTTGCGCTGCTGTTCGAAGATCAAGAGCAACCATCATTGCCTTTCTCTGACTTTCTATCTTCACAACAAAATCCCACGTCCAGCCTTCTAGACCGCTAGCCACACATGGATTGTGTTAAACATATAGCTCGTAGGAAAAAGAAAACCACCCATTCTAACCAACCAGCAACCGACACTGAGGGTCCTTCAAATGATCCTCAACCTGTAAATGTTACACACCAAGAAATTCAACTCAAAGCCCGGCCTCACGACGACCTTCGACCAGAAGTTGACTGGTATGTCGCGCCTGCTAGTGCCATATCGCCTAGGACAGTGAAAAGGTACCTCAAGAAGTACGGTTTTCCTAGGGTTACCTTAATCAAACCTACCTCTGACCAAAGGGCAAATGTGCCTGGAGGCGCCTTCAGCGCCTGGTCGAGCTTTCACACTGAGGCAGGGGCAATTGCCCTTGCACAAATTTTTTCAAGGCGTGGCCAATTACTTCGAGGTCGCCCCTTCCAAATTACACCCAACAGATATAGAGTGTTATCAACCCTCTATATCCTTTACAACCATAAAAAGTGGCTTGTGCCTACACCACACAAGATCAACTATCTGTTCGATCTCAAGTCCAACCCCAACCAGAACAACACGGGGTTTTTCTGTTTCTGTCACCATGATTCTACTTGCATATTCCTAAATGACGTTACCTACAAATCCAACATAGGAAAGTACTTCCTTACGACAGACCTGGTCGCCGACAACCTGGCCTTCACCCAAGGAGGTAAAATTCTCAATCTCTGGTCGTTTCTTTTTATCAGTTTTCCCTTCACCATCCTTAGAACATTGGTGTTGTGTCTAGGTCCATGGTACCGACCAGACCCTACTCCAAAGATGGAGATGAGGGCCGCAGCTCTGGAAAGCATGACGAATATTGAGAAGAGCGTCAAGGAGCTGGTTACTGAGAACAATCTAAGGCTGGTCGGCCTATTAGCACCTCACCAGGAAGTGAGGGGGTCCACCGCACGGAGTGCTATTGGAGAGGAAATCCTCGAGCAGCAGCAAGATGTGTCACAACCCCCGAGACGACGGGCAACAGGAGTGACCATCCGAGAACCCTCCAGCAACCCTCGGGCTGCTGCTACCCCTACCCAACATGGGAGAGGCAAGCAAAAACTTCCAGAGTACACCGAACCTATACTCGAGTCTTCTGACGAGAACGATATTGACTTCTCACTCTTAGATAGCTTGCCCATCCCCTGTCATTTATTTGACAAGGATGGCAACTTTAAATTTATGACCAGTAATTTTAATTCAGGCAGAGAGTGAGTGTAGTAGTAGTTCTATAAATAATATATCGACCAGTAATAATAGCTCGAGTATATTACTTAGAATTTCCCTTTTTCATTACTCCCTTGCTCTTTTAAACTATATTGTTTGATCGTTTGTTTTTGTCTTGCAGTCATGCCTTCTGAGGAAGCCTTTGACATATACACTAACGCCAAAGCTCTCGCGAGCAAAAAGAGAGCGAGCAAGAGGCACCCTGGGGAGAGCAGCAGTGATCCCTCAAAGAAAAAAGCTCAAACAGAGGATCCTCCAGTGCCTCCCCCAGCGCTCACTCCTTCCAGGAATATGACACCTCCTCCTCCACCTCCTCGCAATATCCTTCCCCTCGAGCAGGTGAGAAGACCCTCGGCTGATGACTTGCTGAGTAGCGCCTACACACTACCCATGAGAAGCTGCAAAGGCTATCAAAGCAATGTCGTAGCCAGGAAGATTTTTCGCAACACCCTCCGCTACAAAACAGCCAGGTCATTAGCTGCGGGCTGTCTGAAGTCCTTAGTGTAAGTATTTTTCTTCTTTTTTCTTTAATCGAACAACACTTTCTTTAATTTCCCCTGACTGGTTTACTTTTCCTTTTCTATTCCCAGGGCATCCTGACCATAGGGCATAGCTTGCGTTGAGCTGAGGAGACCGAGGCTAGATTTTCCGAGGAGTTCAAGGAGGTCAGACATGCTGAAGAGATTAAGGTGGTCGAGGCCAAAATTGTCAGCCTGAGCGAGGATTTGAGGAAGTGCCAAGAGTCGGTGGTCAAGGTTACTGCTGTCAAGGAGAAGTTTAAGGAGGCTTCGGAGATTAACTTCAAAGAAGCCACCAAACTTCAAGATGACCTAGTGATCAGTCAGAAGGAAACCACCGAATTGGAGGAGCAAGTTAAACTGCTCGAGGAAACCAACTCTCACAATCTGGAGAAGTTCGAAGGAGCGACCTTCAACTGCTTCTACTTGTTCTAGAAAAGCAATCCTGAGGCAAACTTTGACTATCTTCCCGAGTAGGTAAAGCAGGCTGAACTGGCAAAGTATGTCGCTTGTCTGCCGGAGGAACAGAAAGCTCAGAAGTCCCCTGAAATCTCCTTGGCAACTGGCACCGAAGCTGTTAAAGAGGATGTGGGGACCACTGTCAACCAGCAATCCCAGCCAGATCCTCCTGCTGCTCAGTGATTAATATATTTAATTTTGTTTTTATTTTTGTAACTGGAACATACGAACTACGATTCGTAATGTTAAGACAATTTTTCTGCTCAAGGAAGCTTTTCTTTTAATTTATTAATTTACATCTAAGCAGTAACTGCTCGCGTTGTAAAACATTTCATTTTGATATTATAATATTTGCTATTATTATAACATCTGTTCATATGACCGAACTTAGCATAGCACTTTGTTTTTATTTTAGAAATTTAAACTAAATTTTTTTGAAAAATACTCTAAGTACCGTAGTATGCTTTCCCTTATTTTGCTCGTGTGTTTACATATGCCCGTTGATATGCTTTGCTTGCTTGGTATCTTATATGCCCCCCAAGTGATTGAGGAGCTTAGGGTTCTCGGTCACTTGCCATGACCAAGTCCTGTTCGAACATTACTGCTCGCGTACTCATAATAAAAAACGATATTATAGTAAAACAGTACACGTAATGAGCAAATACTTGTAATAAATACAATAATTTGGAAAGAATAACTGGTTGCGCACAATTCCTTTTATTTCTCATAATAAATGGACAAAATCGTGTCTGTACGAGTGATAAAAAAATGATCTTACACTTGTAAGCTACCGGTCATATAATTGACTAGCCCCTGTTCATAAACTTGTAAAAAATAAAATTAATACAAGCCAGTCCTTTAAAAAGAACTGTTTATTGATAATACTTGCCCAAGTGTTCTCAATTCCAATAGCGAGGAATGAGATCTCCATTTAAGCGAGCAAGTTTATATGTGCCTGGTTGAAGAATTTCTTCAATCTGTTACAGGCCTTCCCAGTTTGGTCCGAGCACTCCGGTAGCTTGGTCACGAGTGTTGAGAAAAACTCTTCTAAGTACTAAATCTCCCATGTTAAACTTTCTTTCACGTACTTTAGAGTTAAAATATCGAGCGACCTTTTGCTGGTAAGCTACTACTCGAAGCTGAGCTTGCTCGCGCCTTTCATCGACCAAGTCCAAAGACTCCATCAATAATTGATCATTAGCACTTTGAATGTAGATCAACCTTATATGTGATGGTGGGTTGAGCTCAACAGGCAGCATGACTTCATACCCACAAGCCAAGGAAAATGGAGTATGGCCTGTTGCTGTTTGATGGGATGTTCTATATGACCAAAGTACTTCTGGTAATTACTCTGGCCATGCGCCTTTTGCTTCTTCGAGCCCTTTCTTCAGTGTGTCCTTCAAATTCTTATCGACAGCCTCAACTTGTCCATTTGCTTGCGGATGAGCTACTGATGAAAAAAAAATTATAATCCCATGCCTCTCGCAGAAATCAATGAACAGGTCACTGTCAAATTGTTTGCCATTATCCAAGATAGTTTTCCTTGGCAGCCCATATCGACACACGATGTTTTTAACAAAAAAGTCCAAAACTTTCTTGGTCGTTATTGTTGCTAGTGGCTCATCTTCGACCCACTTTGTAAAGTAGCAACATCAACTACTGCATATTTGACATTCCCTTTTCTTGTGGGTAACGACCAGGTTAAATCAATTCCCCACACTGTGAATGGCCACGTGTTTTGCATTTGTTTGAGCTCATTAGGGGTTGCCCGCGGTATCTTGGAGAATCTTTGGCATTTGTCACATTTTCGAATGACATCCATAGAGTCCTCATTCATGGTAGGCCATAAATACCCTTGCCTTAAGATCTTTTTTGACAAACTCTACCCCCCAACATGATCTCCACAGAAACCTTCGTGGACTTCTTGCATCAGTTCCTTGGCTTTCTCCTTAGAAACACACCGCAACAAAGGCATCGAGTACCATTTTCTATATAAAATTTCGTCGACTAGAATAAATCGAGCTGACTGTCTCTGAAGCATCCTCACCTTGTTTCTATCTGCTGGTAGAAATCCCTACTTGAGATATTTGATGATGGGCATCATCCATGTGTCTATCGCTTGAATCACTAGTGAAGACTCTTTTGCTTGAATGCTCGGTGCTGAAAAGTGTTCAACTGTCACTATGCTCAAAGTGTCAGCATCTTTTGTGCTTGCTAACTTGGCCAAGGCATTAGCATTTGAATTCTGATCGCGAGGCACTTGTTGGAGTATATACTTTTCAAACGGTGCCAATAAATCCTTTGTTTTGTTCAAATAAGGAACCATCTTGAGACCCCTAGCCTGATACTCCCCCGTAATCTGATTAACTACTAGCTGGGAGTCGCTATATATTTCCAGTGACTTTATATCCATGTCCTTAGCTAGTCTTAATCCTGCGAGCAGGGCTTCGTACTCGACTTCATTGTTTGACGCTGTAAAGTCGAATCTGATTGCACAAATGAAACCGACGTCCTTCGGGTGTGATTAAGATCAAACCTGCTCCTGCATTATGCTCATTGGAGGAGCCATCTACGAAAAACTTCCAGGAAGGAGTTTGATTTTGACTTTCCATTTCTTCCATCGGTTCGCTAATTGGGATCCTGGTGAATTCTGTGACAAAGTCTGCTAGAGCTTGTCCCTTCACAGCTGCTCGTGGAGAATAAGAAATGTCGAACTGCCCAAGTTTGACTGCCCATTTTAACAATCGACCAGCGGCTTCGGGTTTCTGTAAGACTTGCCGTAATGGCTGGTCGGTGAGCACCACGATAGGGTGATCTTGAAAGTAAGGTCATAGCTTCCTTGAGGCCAGAATCAAACAATAAGCTAACTTTTCAATGGATGGATACCGCAATTCCGCTCCCACTAACCTCTTGCTAACATAATATACTGCTTTCTGGATGTTGTCTTCTTCTCTGATCAAAACAGCACTAGCAGCATACTCTGTGACTGCCAAATAGATGAACAAAGTTTTTTTTCAACTGGTTTGGACAAGATTGGTGGTTGTGACATGTGGGACTTTAACGCCTGAAAAGCATGCTTGCACTCTTTTGTCCATTCAAACTTCTTATTTTTCTTGAGTAGATTAAAAAATGGGACACACTTGTCTGTTGACTTGGATATGAATCTACTCAGGGCGGCGATCCTCCCAGTCAGGCTTTGAACATCTTTAATCTTGACAGGAGACTGCATCTCGATTGGGGCCTAAATCTTTTCGGGATTAGCTTCGATTCCTCGCGAGTTTACTATGAATCCCAAAAATTTCTCTGACCAAACACCAAAAGAACACTTGAGAGGGTTTAGCTTCATCTGATATTTGTTCAAGATGTTGAATCATTTCTGAAGGACCTCGATGTGTTCTTCAACTTTCTTCGACTTAACTAGCATGTCATCGACATATACTTCCATGCTAACGCTGATCAGCTCTTTGAACATTTTTCAAACTGAAGGGTATTACTTTGTAATAGTAAAGTCTTGTATCTATTCGAAGGCTAGTGTGATCCTCATCAGGTGGATGCATATTGATTTGATTATACCTAGAGTATGCGTCCATGAATGATAAAATTTCATGCCCTGATGTAGCATCGACCAGCTGGTCGATCCTTGGAAGTGGGAAACAATCCTTTGGGCAGGCTTTATTAAGGTTTGTGAAATCCACGCATGTCCTCCATTTGCCATTCGGCTTGGGAACCAGTACGGGATTAGAGACCAAGATTGATAAAACGCTACCCTAATGAATCCGTCTTCCTTCAGCTTGTTGACTTCATCTTTTAGGGCCTTCGATCTGTCTTTGTCGATGTTTACCCAAAAATGGCTCCTGATGATGTGGCAAGATTCTCTTCCATGTGGCTGGCACATGGCAGTTCTGAGTGAAGGGATTCTGTTCAACTATCGACCAGATGATTATTGCTTCATCAAGTCTTATGTTTAGGTGCGACTAGTCTGGTTGCATACTTTCATTTAGTTCCTTTGAGATACGCAATCTCGTAATAATTACATTTATTATATTTACTTTTTATTACCTTGATACGCTGATCTTAAGGGTAATTAAGGCCCATCGGCCCATGTACCCTCCTTAAGCCTATAAATAAGAATGAGAGGGCTCAAGGAAGGGACTTTTGAACTTTTGATCTTTATATTCAGAGAGTAAAGCATAGTGTGATTATCCACCAAAAATTGTAATACTCCTAAGGCTTGTGAAATTCAAGAACCCTAGTTCTTTGATCACAATATTGGGATTCAATATCAATAAGAACACTAAGTGGACGTAGGTCATTACCATCTAGTTGGGGCCGAACCACTATAAATCGCTTGTGTTACTTTCTTTCCATTTGATTCTCTTCTTGATTTCTCTTGATCTTTGTCGTTTATTTGACTCCGTGTCATTGGACAAATCAATGGTCAACATTTTGGTGCTTTCATTGAGAGTTGAACTCAAGAAACTTTAAGAAAATCATATGGCGAAGACATCCAAGAGAGCTGGACAGGTTGCTGGCGCTGCATCCTCTCAACCTCCACCAAATGTGGCTGAAAATGAGCCACACTTGGATTTTAAGGAGGAAGAAATGGATTCTGAGACACTGAGGACAACACTGAGCGTGTTGCAGGACGAGTTGGCCAATCTGAGGGCCAATCAGGAGAATGCGGCAGAGACCTTGGCGCTGCAGCAGAGGGAGATTGAGCGTCAGCATTAGGAGCTGAATGAGCGACAGGCGGACATAAATCGTCGGCAGAGAGATGCCACGACCACTCTTGAAGCAGCCATTCAGTTGGCTCGAGGACAAGCTGCGCCAGCCTCTCAACCGGATCAGCCACCAAATGCACCACCACAACAGGCCCCAAATCCGAGTCCTCCGTTCTAGCTAGCTAGTCCTCAAAGACAGGAGCAGCTGCCTATTGCTCAGGAGGATGTTCCAATTCAGGATCCTGAGCAACAACCGCCTCTCAAGATGGTCGCAGCAATCCCCAGCGCCAGAGGCAGAATAGGGCTAGGCAGCCTCCCCGCAACCCTAGATGCCCAGGGGAAGATGAGCCAAATCCACCAAGCAAGGGGCAGCGTCCTTCTGCTAACATAAGGCACAACAAGTCAAGCTCTACGGTCAGGGACCCCCCATGACATAATAATGCACAAGGACCCACCGATCAATGCAGGCCTCCCCCTAGCACTCGGGAAATGCCATCTAGAGGAGGTAACAGCGTGACCAGCTAGTCGCAGTTTAGGGATGGCCATGCCTATAATGAGGCCGATTCCGGTAGGAGGAATGCTGATCAAGGGCGCACCGAGAGAAAATAGGCCTCCGAGCCATAACGCTGGGGGGCAACCCAGACAGCATAACGTCTTTGATCGGCTGGGTACTAGCGAACAAAGGCGCAGAGATGATGACCTAAGGGACGTGCTCAACGACAGGTGTGAGAGGCACAATGAGTATGCTCCTCTGGCACCAGTCGCCCCAGTGATCCTCAACGCTATTCAGGCTTAGATATATGCTCTGAATCAGGTGGTACAACAGCTAGTGGGGAGCCGAACATCCCACATTAAGTACGATCGGAGGAGAGGCAATCTGTTTGTACAGAGGATTGCTGTGGCGGAAACCCCCAGCAAGTTCAAGATTCCAGTGCTGCCGAACTTCGATGGGTACGGGGACCCAGTATCTCATGTAAACAAATTTGAGATACAGATAGATATTCAGAAGGTGTTGGACGATGCCCGCTGCAGGATATTCCCCACCACCCTATTTGACACTGCTCAGGAGTGGTTCTTTAAGTTCCCTCCTGCTAGTATAGTATCATGGGAAATGTTCGTAAATGAATTTTACAGACAATTCTACGCGGGTCGCGTACACCCCACTAAGGCCAACCAGCTGGTCGAGATACGCCAGAAGGAGGGAGAGCCCTTAAAAGAATACGTCCAGCGCTTTATGCGAGCAGCGGCTGTAGCTAAAACAGTGGGCGATGAGGGAAAGATGATGGCCCTAACTGCTGGGGTTAGGCGCCATTCTCCTATCTGGAACAGCCTAAGAAAGAATGGGGTAAAAAGTACCTAGGAGTTTCTTGATCGAGCTGATCGATACATCAAGCTCGAGGACGCGATTGCCAACGAGGGGAAATCGCTTACGAAAGACAAGGGATCAAAGGAAGATCCTGCCAAAGTCGCCAACAGGTCGGATAAACCCAATGGCAACGACAAAGGCAACGGGAACATAAATGGCAAAAATGGTGGAAAAAGGGCGAACAATGAGCCATCAACGTCCGAAAATAAACGCCTTAAAGGCAACAGGTACGAGCCGAGATTCACCAACTATACGGCCCTTGTCGAGAGTAGAGAAGAGGTCTACCAGGCGACCAATGCCAATGTCCCTTATAAGCGAGCAGCACCTATAAGGAAGGATATCTCCAAGAGACATACAACAAAATTCTGTCATTTTCACAACGACTACGGACATGACACCAATGAGTGTAACCAATTGAAGGATGAGATTGAGTTCCTTATCAGATAGGGACACCTAAGGAGATACGTACGAGCCACAAGAGGGTCTCAGCGAGAGGCTCAAGGAGGCAATGAGCAGGCGCCTGCATGCCAACGCACCTTTACAGCCAGCTCTTGTGGCAGGTACGTTACTCACCATCTGTGGCGGCCCACACCTTGCAGGAGATAGTGGGAAGGCAAGGGAGCGGTATGCTCGGCCCTTACACCACGACCAGAACATCGAGATGATGAGTGTGGAGGATCGAACACCTAAAAAAGCTCAAATAGAGGAGGAGTTGATAACCTTCTCTGAAGACGATGCTTAGCACGTCCGATTCCCACATCCCGATCCGCTGGTCATTGACGTCCAGATCGCCAACATGATGGTTAAGAGGGTGTTGGTTGACACAGGGAGCTAAGTCAACATCTTGTATAAGTCATCACTTGAGAGGATGAAGTGGTCCGTTAAGGACCTGGAGCCGTGCAACCAAACCATATATGGTTTTTTTGGCGAAGGGCTCGCGCCAACAGGGTTGATTAGGTTCCCAGTTATAGCAGAAGCTGCGCCCGCAAACAGGACATTACTCACTACTTTCATAGTATTTGATTGTCCTTTGGCGTACAATACTGTAATTAGGAGGCCTATTCTGGTCGACCTGCGAGCTGTCACCTCGGTTTGACACCTTGCCATGAAATTCCCAACTGATACAGGGGTAGGATACGTATTGGGAAACCAACGAGAAGCGAGGGAGTGCTACAACACCTCGATATCTAAGGCAAAGAAAGGTGGATCGAGGGAAATTGTCGGAAAAGAGTTGCAAACGGCCAATGAAGTGCAAGCCCAATCAAGTGATTGTGTCACCAAATAGGGCGTTGCCCGAAGTGAGGATAAATATTTGGATCCTCGCTTTGGGGATTTTGATGAAGAAGTAGGACCCATCGAGGAGCTAGAAGAGGTCCAACTCGATGAAGCAGATCCGACTAGGGTTGTGAAAGTCGGTGAAAACTTAGAGACAACAACAAAACAAAAACTGGTGGAATTTTTAAAGAAGAACTAGGAAGTCTTTGCCTGGTCGCATAAAGACATGGTTGGGATAGACTCGGAAGTTATCATCCATGTCCTGAACATAGACAAAAAAATTTCATCAGTACAACAGAAAAGAAGGCTGCTCGACAAAGACAGATCAAAAGCTTTAAAGGAAGAAGTTAAGAAGCTAAAGGAGAATGAATTCATAAGGGTAGCGTTTTATCCATCGTGGGTCTCTAATCTCGTACTAGTACCCAAGCCGAATGATGAATGGAGAACATGCGTGGATTTCACAGACCTAAATAAAGCTTGCCCTAAAGATTGTTTCCCACTCCGTAGAATCGACCAGCTGGTCGATGCCACTGCAGGACACGAGATCCTGTCATTCATGGATGCATACTCCGGGTACAATCAGATTAGTATGCATCCACCCGGTGAGGATCACACTAGCTTTCAGACCGATACATGGCTTTACTGTTACAAAGTAATGCCCTTCGGTTTGAAAAACGTGGTGCGACTTACCAGCAACTAGTCAATCACATGTTCAAGGAGCTGATCGGTACAAACATGGAAGTATATGTTGATGACATGCTGGTTAAGTCAAAAAAGGCAGAAGGACACATAGGGGACTTGCAAGAGTGCTTCAACGTCTTGAATAAATATCAAATGAAGCTGAATCCCCTCAAGTGTTCCTTCGGAGTTGGATCAGGGAAATTCTTGGGATTTATAGTAAACTCACGAGGAATTGAAGCTAATCCTGAGAAGATCAAAGCCCTAGTCGATATGAAATTGCCAACAAAGATGAAAAATGTTCAAAGTTTAATCGGAAGGATTGCTGCTCTAAGTAGATTTATCTCCAAATCGACGGACAAATGCGTCCCATTTTTTAATCTACTTAGAGGCAACAAGAAGTTCGAATGGATGGAGGAGTGCGAGCAGGCTTTTCAAGCTTTAAAGACGCACATGTCGCAGCCATCAATTTTATCAAAGCCGGTTGATAAAGAAACCCTGTTCATATACTTGGCAATCACAGAATATGCTGCTAGTGCTGTTCTAGTAAGAGAGGAGGAGAATGTGCAAAAGGCCGTGTATTATTTAAGCAAAAGGCTAATAGAAGCAGAACTGCAATATTCTCCTATTGAAAAATTAGCCTATTGCCCGATCTTAGCCTCCAGAAAGTTGCAGCCGTACTTCCAAGCTCACCCAATCACAGTTTTGACCGACCAGCCTCTACAACAAGTTCTGCAGAAGTCAAAAGCCGCGGGCCGATTATTGAAATGGGTAGTTGAACTTGGGCAATTTGATATCTCTTACTTACCACGAGCAGCGGTAAAAGGACTAGCTCTGGCTGACTTCGTCGCAGAGCTCACTGGGCTTCCAGATAGCAAGCAGACAAAAGAGCCTGAACCCCCAAGCCAAACTCCCTCTTGGAAGTTGTTTACACACGGTTCTTTTAATGAACATCACGCTGGAGCCGGAGTAATTTTGATAATGCCTGAAGAACATCGGTTTCATTGCGCGATTAGTTTCAACTTCACGGCGTCTAACAACGAAGCTGAGTATGAAGCGTTGCTCGCAGGATTACGGTTAGCCAAGGACATGAACATAAAATCACTTAAAATCTACAGTGACTCTCCGTTGGTGGTTAATCAGATCATTGGAGAATATCAAGCTTGAGATCTAAAGATGGTTGCTCACTTGAACAAAGTAAACGATCTGTTAGCACAATTTGAAAAGTATACTCTCCAGCAAATACCTCACGACCAAAACTCCAACGCTGATGCTTTGGCCAAACTAGCGAGTGCGAAGGACGCTGACACCCTGAATATAGTATCTGGTGAACGGCTGTCCGCACCAAGCATCCAAGTAGAAGCAACCTCTCTAGTGATTCATGCGGCAAACACTTGGATGACACCTTACATAGAGTACTTGCATATGGTGTGTTACCGACGGACAGAAACAAAACTAGGACTCTTCAACGATAAGCTGCTAGGTACATCTTGGTCGAGGGAATTCTATACCGAAGGGGATACTCAATGCCACTCCTCAGGTGTATTTTGAAAGAAAAGGCCAAAGAATTAATGAGAGAGGTCCATGAAGGATTTTGTGGGGACCACGCTGGGGGGCAGAGTTTATCGAAGAAGATCCTAAGGCAACGGTACTTCTGGCCAATGATGAACGAAGACTCGATGGAATTTTTTCGAAAATGCGACAAGTGCTAGAAATTCTCCAAGATTCCGCGAGCAGACCCTAATGAGCTAAAGTAGATGCAAAGTCCATGGCCATTCGCAGTATGGGGTATAGACCTGATTGGATCTTTGCCCACAGGGAAAGGCAGTGTCAAATACACCGTGGTGGGTGTTGATTACTTCACGAAGTAGGCCGAAGCTGAGCCACTTGCAACCATAACGACCAAGAAAGTGCTGGATTTCGTGGTCAAGAACATTGTGTGTTGCTATGGATCGCCAAGAAAAATTGTCTCAGACAACGACACACAGTTCGATAGTGATCTGTTCACGGATTTTTGCGAGCGGCATGGAATTATCAAAAGCTTTTCTTTAGTTGCTCACCCTCAGGCAAACAGACAAGTCGAGTAGTCAATAAGACACTAAAAGATACTCTGAAGAAAAGACTTGAAGAAGCAAATGGGGCATGGCCAGAGCAATTGCTTGAAGTCCTCTGGTCGTACAGAACATCCCATTGAACAACAACAGGCCATACTCCATTCTCCTTAGCCTAGGGATATGAAGCTATGTTGCCTATTGAATTAGATCCGCCATCGCATCGGAGGATGGCATACGACCAAGGCTCTAATAGCCAGTTATTAATGGAATATTTGGATTTGGTCGATGAACGACGCGAGCAATCCCAACTCTGAGTAGCAGCCTACCAGCAAAAGGTCACCCGGTATTTCAATTCTAAAGTACGTGAAAGGAAATTTAATGTGGGAGATCTAGTACTTAGAAGAGTTTTCCTCAACACCTGCGTTCAGGCCGCTGGAGTACTCGGACCTAACTGGGAAGGACCGTACCAAATCGAAGAAGTCCTCCATCCAGGCACTTACAAACTTGCTCACTTAAATGGAGATCTCATTCCTCACTATTGGAATGGAGAACACCTGCGCAAGTACTATCAATAAACAATTCTTCTTAAAGAATTGGGTTGTATTAATTTTACTTTTTACAAGTTTATGAACAAGGGTTAGTCATTTTTGTGACTAATCGCTTATAAGTTTAAGATCATTTTATTGATCACTTGTTCAAACACGATTGTCCATCTATTACGAGAAATAAAAGGGACTGTGCGCAACCAGTCAATCTTGCCAAACTATTATATTTATTACAAGTATTTGCTCATTACGTGTGTTGTTTTGCTATATTATCGTTTAAAAATTTCTACTACGAGCAGAAATGTTCGAACAGGTCCTAGTCAAGGCTAGTGACAGAGGACCTAAAGCTCCTCAATCACTTGGGGGGCATATAAGGTATCTAGTACGCAAATCATATTAAAAGGCATGTAAACACACGAGCAAAATAAGTGAAAGCATGCTAGGGTACTTAGAGTATTTTTCAAAATTTTGTTATTTTGTTAAATCAAACCAAAGTATTATGCTAAGTTCGGTCATGCGAACAGATGTTATAATAAAATGCAAGTATTATAATATCAAAAATGAATCCCTTTACACCGCGAGCAGTCACTGCTCGGATGTCATTGCCTATTAAAAGAAAAGCTGCCCGTGCAGCAGCAATAAAAATATAAATTGTCTTGACTACAGGATAAAATTAAAGAAAAACAAAAATACTATGAGGCAGGAGGGTCTTGAGGATTGTCCTGGTTGACGGTGGTTCCAGCTTCATTTTCTGTGCCTTCAATTCCTGTGGCTAGGGAGATTTCTGGGGAGGTAGGAAAGTTGGCTCTCTCTTCTTCCTCCAGGCGAGCAGTGCACCGGGCTATTTCAGTTTGCCTCAGGTGCTTAGAAAGATAATTGAAGTTGGCCCCACGATTGTTCTTCCAGAACTCATAAAATCAATGGAAGGTGGCTCCCCTATACCTCTCCAAGTTGCTGGCATTAGTCTCCTCGAGCTCCTTGACACACCCCTCCAGCTCCTCAGTCCCCTTTATGCTTGCGATCAGCTCAGCCTCAAGCTGTTTGACCTCTTGAAAGTTAAGTTTAGCACACTCCCTAAACTTCTCTTTGTCTTCATTGGCTTTGGTTAGGGCAGTCTGAAACTGTTGAAGCTCTGCGGCCAGCTTGGAGTTTTGCTCGAGCAGTTCAGTGTTTTTCCCCTCGAGCACCTTGACCTCCTCAGTATGCTTAGAGTCAAATTCTTTGGTCTGGGTGATCAAAACCCTCGTGCGGCGCTAGCCGGCAGTTATAGTCAGCATTCCCTACGATTAGATAAAGAGATAAGATGATGGCAGAAAATGACAAAGTAAAATAAATAAAACTGAGCAATAGAAAGCAACTTACACTGGCTATCTTGTTCAGTCCTTGGTTTATTATCTGATCAGCCTCCATGGATTCTGTGTCAATGATGGCCTCTCGGCTGCTTTGAGAGTTTGTATATTCTCTCTTTGGCTGAGCTGACCACGGTTCTTGTTAGGACATCTCCAGGTTGACCGTGAGGTGTCTGGTCGGCAAGCGCTGGAGGGGTAGGATTCCAGTCGGCTGGTGTAGGGGGAAACGGCTGGTCGAGTGGAGATAGAGGGAGTGTTGTTTGTCTTGAGGGAGCGGCTGCTGGAGGATCCCTAGTCCAGACCTTTTTGGGTGAAGGAGCCTTGCTTCTCTCTCCATAGTGTCACTTGCTCACCTTCTTCTTACTCGAAGGAGCAGCAGATGCGCTGTAGCGGTCAAACATATCTCCAGATGACATATATGCAAGTAAGGAAACATTATGAGAAATTAGACAATATGTATAGATGGAGTTGAAAATGAGAACAAGGAAATTATAAATAAAGTACCTGAGCTATAACTATTGGCCGCTACATTACTTATTGAACTACTGCTACACTCACTCACTGCCTGGAAGAAATATGAATTTAAATTGGGTGTCTACTTAAAGTTGCCATCCCCGTCAAATAAATGACAGGGAATGTGCAAACTGTCTAAGAGTGAGAAGACAGTACCGTTCTCATCTGAAAACTCTTTGATGGGTGCAAGGTGTTCAGAAACTTTCTTTTTTCCCTTTCCCAAAGGGGCAGGGGGAGCGTCTGCTCGTGGGGTGCTGGAGGGTTCCCTAATTGTCACCACAGTTGTCCTCCTCCTTGGAGGTTGTGACACATCTTGGTGCTACTCGGAAACTTCTCCACCAGTGGTACTCCCCGCCGTTGACTCCCTCACATCCTGATAGGGTGCCAGAAGACCGACCAGCCTTAGGTTGGCTTCAGTGACCAGCTCTTTGACTCTTTTCTCTACGTCGGTCATGCTGGCTAGAGATGTTGCTCGAATCTCCATTTCTAGAGTAGGAGTTGGTCGTTGCCATGGCTTAAAGAGTGATAATTTTCTAAGGAGGATGCAGATAAAATAAAAAGAAATAAATGACCAGAGAATAAAGAAATTACCTCCTTGGGTGAAGGCTAGGTTGTTGGCAACTAGATCAGTAGTTAAAAAGTACTCCTGGAAGTACTTTCCTACATTGGACTTGTAGGTAGTCTCACTCAGGAAGATGCGAGTCGATTCCTAGTGACAGAGATGAAAAAACCCCGTGTTGTCTTGGTTGGGGTTGGATTTAAGATCGAATAGGTAGTTGATCTCATGAGGCATAGGGACAGGCCACTTTTTATGGCTATATAGGATATAGAGAGTGGAAAGCATTCTATACCCATTTGGAGTTATTTGGAAAGGAGCGACACCGAAATAATTGGCCACTCCATGGAAAAAAGGATGAAGATGCAAGATTGCTCCTGCCTCAATATGGTATCTCGACTAGGCGCTGAAGGTGCCACCAGGTAGGTTTGCCTGCTGGTCATTGGTGGGTTTGAATAAAGTTATCCCAGAAAGTCTGTACTTCCTGAGGAAATTGGTTAGCATCCTAGCAGTGATTTGGCTAGGAGAAGCAACGTATTATTCGACGTCTGGTCGAAGGATGTCGTGGGGTTGGGCCTGTGTTTGGATTTTGGGATGAGTGTTTTTGGCTCGACCACTGGTCGAACGAATTTCAGCCCGAGGAGCAGGCTGATTTACAGAAGGTTTGGTTTGTTTCTTTTTCTGGGCGGTGGATTTTACTCTACCCATGTTTGATGGAGTGGTCGAAGGTCTGTTGGATGGGGTACAGGAAAAAGGAATCTCCAGAATGAGTAACGACGGCTGTTCTTCATCCACGAGTAGCTGGGTGAGCAGGTCATCGCCGATTGGCCTCTCACCTCCCCATGGATCTTGCCTGAAAATCTATGAGCAGAGAAGGGGAAATGAGAATCTACGACCCAAAAAAACAAGAGGTGTAAAGAGTTGGAATAACGTTGCTCGTGTATAAAAGTTTGGAAAATGGACCAGCAGCATTCTGACAAAAACACTAAATCCTATGCGAACAGTTTGGAAAATGGATCAAAAAGCAGAAGTAAAAAGTTTTTTCAGGAGAAACTTTTTTGACTCTGGAGGGGCGGGAAAAACCCAGTTTTTCTACAGGCTTAAAAATTGAATTTTTACTTCGATTTTACGCCGTAAATTAATTATCCTGACTACCAAACTAATTCCTAACCCCAGCAAAGTGTCATTTTCCTACCATATTAAATGCAGATCAATATACCCATTTACCCCGAAGAAATTTTTTCAAGAACTCAGAATCTAAAATGAAGGGAAGACAGATATTGCACGACATCTCAAAAAGTGAAAGGTTTGGGGAAATTACTTGGATGAATGTAGAAGTGAATGTCTGAAAACGTTAAGGCAAATCTCTGGCTAAAAGCACCGCATATCGTGAAGGATTGTTTGAATTCCTGAACTGTCGCGCCTTGTTCTTCGATGTTCTTGAGGATAAAGGTAAAATGTAAAAAGTGAAAAATGACTTTGAGGGATTATTTATATTAGTCGAGGAACAGTTACCGAGGTAATAATAAAGGGTAACTTTTCAAGGCATAGGGAAGTATAATAGTCGTCAAACCACTTTTGGGAAACCAAAAAGACATAATTAGTTGCCTTTTTCGAGAAGGCATGGACGGCTCTGATAGATTTGATGGGGCATGCGAAGGGTCGGTCTCCTAAGTTTACTTAATGCTGGTCGCATTAAAATAAACTTGGGGGGCAAAAGTTTACCCAAAAATGGCTCCTGATGACGTGGCAAGATTCTCTTCCACGTGGCTGGCATGTGGCAGTTCTGAGTGAAGGGATTCTGTTCAACTATCGACCAGATGATTATTGCTTCATTAAGTCTCGCGTTTAGGTGCGACTAGTCTGGTCGCATACTTCCATTTACTTCCTTTGAGATACGCAATCTTGTAATAATTACATTTATTATATTTACTTTTTATTACCTTGATACGCTGATCTTAAGGGTAATTAAGGCCCATCGGCCCATGTACCCTCCTTGAGCCTATAAATAAGAATGAGAGGGCTCAAGGAATGGACTTTTGAACTTTTGATCTTTATATTCAAAGAGAAAAGCATAGTGTGATTATCCACCGAAAATTGTAATACTCCTCAGGCTTGTGAAACTCAAGAACCCTAGTTCTTTGATCACAATATTGGGATTCAATATCAATAAGAACACTAAGTGGACGTAGGTCATTACCATATAATTGGGGCCGAACCAATATAAATCGCTTGTGTTACTTTCTTTCCATTTGATTCTCTTCTTGATTTCTCTTGATCTTTGTCGTTTATTTGACTCCGTGTCGTTGGCCAAATCAAAGGTCAACAGTCGAGAAGTCTTCTTTTTTGTTGTACAGGTGGAAATTTTTTGTCTATATTTAAGACATGGCTTATCACCGCTGGGTCTATCCCAACCATATCTTTATGCGACCAGGCAAACACCTCTTGGTTCTCCTTCACAAATTCCACCAGTTTGTTTTTTGTTGTTGTCTCTAAGTTTTTACCAACTTTCACAACCCTGGTCGGATCTGCTTCTTCTAGTTGGACCTCAAGGTCCTCCATGGGTCCAACATTTTCTTCAAAATCCCTAAAGTGAGGATCTAAGTCTCTATCCTCACTGTGGGCAACACCCTATTTGGTGACCTGTTCACCTGATTGGGCTTGTACTTCATTTACCATCAGTAACCTTTTTCTCGGCTTTTTCCCCGATCCACCTCTCTTTGCCTTGGTGATCAAGGAATTATAACATTCCTGCGCTTCTCGCTGGTTTCCCAACATGCATCCCACTCCTGCGTCGGTTGGAAACTTCATGGCCAAATGCCAGACTGAGGTCACGGCTCGCAGATCGACTATAATAGGCCTTCCAATCACCGCGTTATATGCAAAAGGACAATCAACTACTATGAAAGTAGCAAATAATGTCATGTTTGCAGGCGCTACTCCTGCTATGACTGGAAGCCTAATCGACCCAGTTAGGGTGAGTTCTTCGCCGGAAAAACCATAAATGGTCTGGTTGCATGGTTCTAAATCTTGCAATGATAATTTCATCCTTTCCAGTGAAGATTTATACAGAATATTGATTGAGCTTCCTGTATCTATTAACACCCGCTTGACCATCATATAGACAATCTGGACATCGAATGGGGGAATCTGTAGAGTCCAAGAACTTTACTTAACTAGTTAGATAGTAGTAGCAATAGTAATAGTTGTAGTATTTTTATGACTGTGGATTTTGGCTCAGACCGGGATTTAGTTGGACACTCGTAGTAACACCTGTAGATTTTCTAAGTTTAACCTATAGTTTAAGAATATTAATTTTAACCTAAGGTTTGATTAATATGACTGATATTGATGGTGATATTTTAACACTTGTCTTGTGTATGTTTAATGATAATTAGGTACTTGTCTGTCAGCAGCTTTGAAATCATTAAAGGGCTTAGTCAAGGTTGTTTACTCAATTCAAATTAGGCTGAAAAAGTGTAATTACGTGTATAATATTTCAGCGTATGCCGATATATCGCAGCACTAGAGGGCGATATCGCCATACGGGGATACGAAAAACATGTAACTTTGCATGACCACCTCGATGAGCCTCGGGTATATTAGCCCAGGCGATATATCACCTACTAGGGGCGATATATCAGCTCATGTACCAGAATTTTAAATATTTTTGAAACCGAGCTTAATTTATTCTTTAACCTCTTGATAAGTCCAGCATCTTTCTGACCGAGTCTTCAGCCTCTACTGAACGATAATTCAAATATTTTTCAATTAAAAAGCCATTATTTTATTCAAGTTAAATGAAGATCTTTTCATTCTTGAACTCTATAAATAGGACCTAGTACCCAACCATTTATTCATTCATCAAGCTAAGTTCACAGTCTGCAAGCTGCTAGGTTATTTTAGAGTGATAAACACTTGGGTTGGGGTTATAAGCTTTATCCTTATAAGCTTAATAAACACTCGAGAAGTAAGGTTAATAGTATATTTCGGTTTCGATGAGTAGTTTGGTCATAGAAGCATTAAAGGTATTCCAAATTCTAGTTCATTTCTGTATTGTTTCCTTAAGTTCTTATAGTTTTCTACTCAAAATCCTAACTCTATTCTTTTATTCTTGGTTAGGAAATTTACGATCTTGAACGTAAGATTCTTGGTAAGTATCTTTTCGATGGTATAGTTCTTTCATTCTTTTCATCCCTTTTTCTTTAGTATACTCACCTTTCTATGATGGTTTTTAGGAGTGTTCCAAAGTCCCAATACTGTTCTCATATCCCGGTATATTGGTAAGGAAAATAGGATAGGATTCTATATGTTATATGTTATCTTATGATTTATGTGTTATGAAATGTTATATTATGTATGTTGGTAGGCTTGGGCATATGACTTGTATAGCTAACAAGCCCCAATAAATTTATGGGCATATGACTTGCTTAGCTAGCAAGCCCCACAAATCTAATGGGCATATGACTTGTTTAGTTTACAAGCCCTAAGTAGTAATGGCCATTATAAGTATATATGACATATGATTATGATACGCTTATGGTATATGTTTATGGTATGTTTTTAGCATATGATATGAATTTTATGTATATGATTGATGTTGTTAGATTTTCCTTGTTGGGCATTAGGCTCATTCCTTTATGTTTATATGTGCAGGAAAATAGCTATGGTGGCGGAAAGGTTCTTGGCAGCTTGGGGGTTGTGTATTGAGGCAGGATGTAATCGGTGGATTGAGCGTTCGATTCGAGGATGAAGTCGCTTCCTAGTCTTTTAAAAATTATGCTTTATATGTATTTTCCACAATTTATTTTGTAACCCATTTATTTAAAGTTATGTTATGTTTTTATTTTAAAAATAATGGGATCCCATATCCTACTTTAAATTTTATGTAGTTTAACATTTGTCTTACAAGTTTTAATGAAGTTATGATTATTTCACTTGTGAGTCTTATTAAAGATTAGTGTCTATGTATAGTAGTCATTAATGGTCCAAAGTCTAGAGTAGTTGGGTCATTACGGAATCAAACATGCTGAGCATCAAGCTTGAAGAAAGTTATCGATTCTTCCTATGTTCAAGCTTTTTTGGGAGTTCGCTCCTCTACGTTCAACATTTCAATGTTCTGGTTGTGACGTAATGTTCAGGCATATCTTTCCCTCGACTTCCCACTATCATATGCTATGTGTGGTCCTCCGCAGATGGTCAACAATGTACCAGCAATTGGAGCTGGCTGTAAAGGTGGCAAGCGTTGGCGTACAGGTGCCTGCTCGTTGCCTCCTTGAGCCTCTCGTTGAGAACCTCCAGCTACTCGCACATACCTCCTCAAGTGTCCTTGTCTAATAAGGAACTCAATCTCATCCTTGAGCTGGTTTCACTCATTGGTGTCATGGCCATAGTCGTTATGAAAACGACAAAACTTGGTAGTATCTCGCTTGGAGATGCCTTTCCTGATTGGGGCTAGTCGCCTGAAGGGAACAATAGTGTGAGTGGCTTGGTACACCTCCACTCAGCTATCGACTAGGGTTGTATAATTGGTGAACCTTGAATTGTATCTGTTTTGTTTCGGGCGTTTGTTATCAGATGTCGCCAGCTTGTGGTTCGCCCTTTTCCCCCCATTCTTCCCATTATTTTTGTTGTTGCCATTGGTCTTCCCAGACTCATTGGTGGCTTTGGTAGGAGATTCTTTTGGCCCTTGGTCGTCTGTGGGAGACTTCCCTTCATTGGAAATGGCCTCCTCGAGCTTGATTTACCTGTCTGCTCGATCCAAAAATTCCTAAGTACTCTTGACTCCATTCTTCCGCAAACTGTTCCAAAGAGAAGAGTGGCATTGTTGTAAAGAACGCCCTAAACTAATACTTAATAAAACATTCACATAACATTGTTTTATAAAAGAAATCCACTTATTATAAAGGTCTCAGTGGGGACTTGCTTAAAACAATGCAAGTTGGGCCCATTAGTTTAAAAAGAAAATATGAGTTTTATGCAAAGTTAAAAAAAACAAAATTAAATAATTAAGTCCCACTGATAATTTAGAAAAGTCTCTTAAAACATAATCATAATTTAAATGGCGTCTTAAGTGATCGTTTATTCCATCCATAGGATGCCCCACGCCATACACCCTACAACGATAGAACTCCTCATGTCACCACGCGTGCCACAGAGAAATCCTATTTGCTACTTGGAAGGAAAGTAAGGGGGTGAGCTAAAAGCCCAGTAAGGAAGTACAAACAATAATCAAGTAAGGATACAATAAATACAAACATTATCGTTCATCTTAAACATCATGGCATCATCATATCATAACATTATCGTAACATAAACATCATAGCATATCATAACATTATCCTAACATAAACACCATAGCATATCATAACATTATCGTAACATAAACATCATAACATATCATAACATTATCGTGACATAACATCATATCACATTCATACACCATTCATGGTGAACATGGCCCGCTAACTTGTCCATGTCACCCTATGAGGTAAACAAGAGTCTCTGGTCCTTGAATAACCTCGGCGCGTCCGCCCTAGGAGTTACGTCTTTATATCCTTAGTAACTCAGGTTTCGTCTTTATATCCTTAGCAACCCATTTGATGTGTCGCGTTCACCACGCTAACATCCATTCATAAACATAGGAGTTACGTCTTTATATCTTTAGTAACTCGGGTTACGTCTTTATATCCTTAGCAACCCATTTGATGTGTCGCGTTCATCACGCTAACATCCATTCAAAAACATATCATATTCATACAAGCCACATATCATCACATTATGGCATTCATAATTCATAACAATTCATTCATACAATAGTCTTACCATTCATAGCATAAAATCATAGAATCTATCTAACTTCCTTACCTCAGGTCCGAGCTAAGAAATTTCACAACCTCTCAACGAGCCTATACCATAACCAAGATAACATTTCTTAGGTTCATAAAATTACTATTTTGCCCTTTCATACAACTCATGTGTGCATGGGCCATGCACTCATAATAAGAGTTACACATAACATGCAATTATTTTTAACTACACATAAGGCCATAAAAGAATAATGCTCATTTTTCCTATTTTACATGTATGATCTTTCTATAAAAACCACATGGTTGAATAATAAACATAATTTTGGACGTAAACGTGGATTTGCATGTAACATGCATACATGGGAATATTGCGTAATTGTGTCGTTTTAAAAACGATAATTCTACATATCTTACTTTTATCGTTTTAAAATTAATAGACTTATAACATGCTTTATTTTTCTTAAAATTTCTAGGTTGATTAAATTTCTCAAAACATTATTTTATTTAGCTTAAAAAAAAGTAAAATATGTGAAAATTTCATTTATTATTCTCAAATTACAAAGAAATAACAAAAGCTTGGAATTTAATTAAAATACCTATGATTAATATGTTTCTTTAGAAAATCAAATTTGATATTGGTTAATTGTGTTACATAAATGATGTGAGAAAAATATATTTTTTAAGTGTGGGAAAATATATTTTATTTAAATTATTTAAGACTTAGTTTTATGTCACACAAATCCATATATGACAATTAAATAATCATTTTTAACTTTTTAAACCAAACTTTCAGCCACTATTTAATTTCTTTAAAAATCACAAATAAATTGATTCTAAATATTTTTCTCAATCAAAATAAAGAAAAATCATAACTTATCAAAATATGCATTCATACCATATTAAAATACCACTTTTAATATTACCATAATTTAGGGTATTAATTTTATTTCAAATACTCATCAAATTCATTTTATTGAAACACTTCACATTTTTTTTTACAAAAATTCCAACAACCATTGTTATCTTTAAAAATCATCATATTCAATTTAAAACCTCATATTTTTCTAAAAATACAATAAAAATTCTGTAGGTATTTATTTGAGTAAAATATCATTTTATTTTAACTTAAAACACCTTTTTTTAATTTCATAAAATTAACATAGCATCAAGGACATTGCTTATGCATGCAAATCATTTTTTTTTAATCAAAATTTTACCCAATTATTTGCAAAAATCAGCAAGCTTAATTTCTTATGAAATTCATCATTTATCTCAAAAATTTCACATAAAATCATACATGTCCAAAATCTCATCATGCTCTTATTATATACATAATTCTAAGAATATTATTAACATATTCACATGCAATCTTATAAAATCCCATTTTTTCTATTCTATTGAATCTACGCATGAAATCCAACAAAACACTAACAATAACAATAACATACATTAATTCATAAACACCATATTCACATATGCCTTTATATTAACCTAACATGTTTCTATTATTATTTTCATGCATCTTATAATTTATTCATTCACAATATCACATGCATCCTATCAAAATTTCATGGATCCAAATAGCAAGATTTCCAATTATCATTTTACCCAAATTACATAGGTCCTAAAACATGGATCTAATATATTGAAAATCATACAACATCAAACAAAATATCAAGATGATCCTTAGGTATGCCTAGGTCAAAACCCCATATTTGCATTCATAAATTACCACTAATCATTATACATAGGAAATCAACATCATAACCCTTTTATACATTAAACCATGATACCCTTCATGCAAATCAAACAATTTATTATCAACAAGATATCAAGAACACAAAGTACCCATTTTTCCTACCCAAAACATAAATCCTCTTTAACCATAATCCCTCTAATAATCTATTCATCAAAACCAATAATCACAAAATTTAGGGAGGGATTTCAATACCTCTTCTTAATAGAAAATCAAGAATCCAATCCAATCAAGAGTATAATAACCTCCTTGCTCAAACCCTAGGGGTTGTATATTTTGAATAATCAAGATGGAGAAGAAGATGAACAAGGTTAGAGACAACCCAATCAAAATACTAGATTAATCATAAGGAAGACAACCAAAAACCTTACACTAGCTTGAACCCATTTTCTTCTTCTTCTTCTCTCTAGAAAATATGGCAGCCCTTCCTTCTCTCTAGCACGCCACTCTCTCTCTCTCTATATATATATCTTCTCTCTAGCTCACGGCCAAATGGCCTATTTTCTCCATAACCCCTTTTTAATTCCCATTTTCCCCATAAAGCCATTACTAAAATGATGGTAATTTCCCTAATTCATTCTTCAATTAAGCCTAAAATCCTTAATAAAGGTTGATTTTATTTGAATAAAAATGGTCAAATTTTCCCTTACCCAATATGTGCTAAAATTCCCCAAAATCATCTCTTAATTGATTGAAAAATATAAAGGAAATAAATCACTTCCTTTTCCCACACCAAACCGTCCACTCTTCCCATTTCCCTTTTTATTATTATTATTATTTAATTAATTTAAATTACTCAATTATATCAAATAAAAGGAAATTATAAAATGTGTAGAAAATCCACACATGTGCATCTTATTACCATGTACTTGCACACACTAAATCACTAGGGTGCATCACTATCTACCATGCACCTTAGTGCATTCAACCAAATCTCACATAATCACATAAATTGTCACACTTATTTAAAATGTAACACTAATAGTAAAATAAACATGTTACACAATGTTATCCCCATTTCCTCTCAGGGTTTTGGGCCCTCGCCCCGGCCCACGGTCAGAGGGGCCGGTTCGGTATTTGGGCCCACCCCGCGGACTACGGACTGGGCCTCTGTAGAAAGGTCCGGGAAGTACCTCCGGGTTCATGATTCGGCTCGAACGATCCCGGCACTGTCCGGAGTGCCCCGGATCATCGCGGCCATCGCGTCCCGCTCCCGGGCCCAGAATGGTCCGGGCCCGAAGTAAACGCAGCGGGCCCAAGGTAAACTAACCTGGACCGCTTCATCCCCAGGCTATGGGCCAGGCGTCCAGGACACTGTAGCCGCCTCACTTTGCGTGGGTCTTGTCCCCCCACTTTTCACCTGCAGAAAGGGTTTCCTTGGGATTGTCTGCTGGCATGTCAGGACTGCGCAGCCAAGTACTCTGACCGGTCTTGTCCACTGAATCTGCCTCGTGATTCGAAGTGGTCGGAGCCAAAGTGCCGTTTTGTCGGGAGAATGCTTCCATCTCAGGGTAACTAATTGGGCCTGAGCTGGTTTGGGCTTGATGTACTATATATCTTGTTAGCTCGGACCTCTACAAGGAAGGCCCCCTGTACACATATTCCAAATGGGCCCGGGTCAGGCCCGGCCCAAACCTGGTGTCCCCCTCATTCTATAAATATAAGTTGTAATGCTCCATAGGAAGGGGGGAAAAAGGCAGAAACTCTGCTGAAATACAGTTAAACAACTCCATTGTAAAAGCTTATTCTAGCTCTAATACAGATTTATATACAGACTCGTGGACTAAGGCTAGTTAACGCCCCAACCACGTAAAAACCTTGTGTCGATCCTCTATTCTCTTTATTATAATCAGTAAATATCCTTCTTTAGGATAGTTGCCGAAAATCTCGGTTAACAGTTTGGTGCTTTCATTGAGAGCTGAAGGAAGCTAGCGCCAACGTCAGGCCTTTACTACGATGGTGAACACTCGTAACACCACCTTCGACCCTGCCAACCCGGAGCAGGGCAACGAAGACCCACTGCCTTCTCAGCGCGTCCCTCAGAACCTGCCTGAAGACGTGCCTCCTCAGACATCTCACCAAGACGAGTCGCAAGACTACGAGGATGAGACGGAGTACGAAGTAGGAAACGAAGAAGAGTACTATGAGGAGGAGAACGAGGGGGAGTATCATGATGAAGCCGCGGATCCCGAGGTCCCTTGCGACGATCAGCAAGACCCGGAGGTGACTAGACTGAGGCAGCAGATCCAGGATCAGGAAGTCAGGATGGCTGAGCAGGCGAGGGCGCACCGCCGGGTGCAAGAGTCTCTCCATGCCCTGCAAGCGCTGATGGCCGCGCAGGGCCCGGTGGCCAACCCCGCAGGTGGCCCGCACCCAGAAACGCAACATCCCGCTCCCCAAGCGCAAACCGAGGGCCCCAGGGGGGCCAGCCCGATCCGTTTCCCAGAGCCTCCCCCCGACACGGCTCCGAAAGTCCCGGACAAGGAGCGACGGACGACTCGGAAAAAGACTACCCCCGTCAGTAAAGCCGGGGCACGTTCACGACCGTTACCTAGGAAAGAGAAGGTGTGTCCCGTCCCAGGACGAGGCCACCCAATCGATCCGCAGGGGGTACGGCCGCAGGACGATCAGCCCCGGCCCGCCCCAATGGCGAACGGGAGGGAAAAGTCTTTGCACCCGAGTGCCTCGGTCAACAAGAACCATCGGGAAAGACCCCGCCGCGAGGATCGTGACATTCTCAGCTCCGGGGACGACACTTCCCGAGTAGATTTACGTGACGGACTGAATGCCCGGAAAGAGCGGGCCCGCAAGCAAAAAATCCTTCCTCGAAACGGAGATCTCAGGAACGACATAAACGACAGGCGGAACGAGAGAATCCCTCTGGGGGACAGCGCGGCCAGGCAGCTCATGGAGCAAATGGCAGCATTAAAAAAGGTCACCGACCGCCTGGTCCGCAAGCAAGAGGGCGCGGACACTGACTCCGACGAAGAGGACAAGGAGCCGTGCGCGAGACATATCTTAGACGCCGTGTTGCCCAAGGGGTTCAAGATGCCAAATCTCACCGCCTACACTGGAAGCACGGACCCTAGGGATCATCTGTCCCGGTACAACCGACTCATGACCGTGGCTCACGTCAGCGACAGCGGCAAATGCCTCTGCTTCTCCATCACGTTGGGCGGTCCCGCCGAAGAGTGGTGGAAAAGGCTCAAACCGGGGTCCATCCAAACATGGTCCGGGCTACAGTCGGCTTTTCGGAAGCAATTCGTGGCCGCCATGAGGATGGATATGCAAATCAGTGCCCTCGCCAATATTAAGCAAATGCCCGCAGAAACATTGAGGGCCTACATCCAGCGCTTCACTGAAGAAGCCTCCAAGACGAAGGTCGACGACGGACAGCGCCTGGTGGCACTACAGTCTGGAATCCGGGCCGGTTCCCCGCTTTGGGACGACATGCAGCGCAGTAAAGCCGCCACCCTAGAAGAATTTATTAGGAGGGCCCAAGGATTCATCAACTGGGAGGAGGCCCAGATCTAGGCCTTCGGGTGGCCCTCGGCCCCTCACCCAGTCGCTCAGACGATTCCGGGAGGTGCGGGACATTTCCCCGCGCAGTCCTACGCATCGCCCCCCATCGTCCCGGGGGGGTAGTCGCGCCCGGCATTAGTTACACGCCTGCGGTGTACGGTCCTGCCGTTTCGGGGTACGCCCCGGCCCAGTCAACGCCCTTCTCCAGGTATGGTGTCGCGTCAGCGGGGCACAGCATGGCCCCCGTCGTGGCCCAGCAATCGCAGACCGGGGTAACCGAGGCAAGCGTGAATCCCTCCCGGAGTAAGCGGGCCGGCAAAGGCAAGAACCGGCCGGAATCGGCCAAAAAAGGGAAGAGGGGCTATGAGCCCCAATACTCGGAATACACTAACTTGGTGGATACCCGGGAAAACATCTACCTGGCTACGGAAAGAGCGGTCCATTACCGGAAACCTAGCCCCATGTTTAGGGGGGGGGGGGGGGGGAGGAACCACAGAGACACCAGCAAACGGTGCGCCTACCACAAAGATGTGGGCCACACCACCGACGAGTGTCGGCAGCTCAAAGATGAAATTGAAAACCTCATCAAGCTGGGACACCTCCATCAGTGGGTAAGGATGCCCATAGGCGTCCCGGGCATGGCAGCAAATCCCGCGCAGTCCGCGGCGCCGGCAACGACCCGTGCATACCTGCCCCAGGGAGGGTACGCGCAAGGGTTCCCGGCACAGACCCCTCAGGGGGCTGTCGCCACGCAGGCCCCCGGTCCTGGGATGCCCTACCCTTCCGGGGCAGTGCCCCCTCGAGTGGACGGGCACGTGTCGACCATTTCAGGCGGACCCCACCTAGGGGGCCCTTCGAAGAATGATCAAAAGCGCTATCTGAGCGAGCTGGACCATGACCAAGAAGTCTGCGCCCTCGTCCAGGCCCCCGCTCAGCGCCCCAAACTGATGAACCTCCCCATCACGTTCACGGAAGATGACGCCCGTAACGTCCACTTCCCGCACCACGACCCACTGGTCATAGATGCTCAAATTGCCAACAAGATGGTGTCCCGAGTGTTGGTGGATGACGGAAGCTCCGTCAACTTGTTGTTCAAATCTGCCTTTGCCGCCATTGGCCTGACGGAGGCTGATCTGGCGTCGTGCCCGACCCAAATCTACGGCTTCAACGGAGACGCACTCCTCCCCATGGGAAAGGTCCAGCTGCCTGTTACTCTGGGAGACGCGTTGCAGCAATCGTTCAAGTTCTGCACCTTTGTGGTGGTGGATTGCCCAACCGCTTACAATGCCATCTTTGGCCGGCCCGCCCTGGTCGAGTTCGGGGCCATCACCTCCATCCGCCATCTATGCATGAAGTTCCCGTGCAGCAGCGGAGGGATTAGGACGGTCCGCGGAGATCAGAAAAGCGCGCGGAAGTGTTACCATATCTCTGCCCGTCCTGTTTGTATGGTCCGGGATGAGCCCGTCGGGCCGGCACTCCGCCAGCCCGAGCAAGTTATCCGGGACGAAGACGATCTGGACCCACGGTTGGGAGAGGAACGAACTCTTGAGCCAATGGACGAAATCGAAGAGGTATGCATCAGCGAGTCCGACCCTGCCAGGGTCATCCAAGTGGGAAAAATCCTGCCGGAAGACATTCGGGCCGCCATTATCGCCCAAGTCAAGAAAAACCAGGATCTTCTGGCATGGTCCCACTCCGATATGACCGGGATCGACCGTAACATCATATGCCACGCGCTGAGTATTGACCCAAATGCAACCCCGGTCCGCCAGAAGCGCAGACCTTTGGGGACGGAGAGGGCCGAGGCCCTCAAGCTGGAGGTAGAGAAGCTGTCCTCCATTAACTTCATCCGCGAAGCTGTGTACCCCGTATGGCTGGCCAACCCGGTCTTAGTACCGAAGCCTAACGGGACGTGGAGGACCTGCATCGACTTCACGGACCTCAACAAAGCATGTCCGAAGGACTGTTTCCCGCTCCCCCGAATAGACCAGATGGTGGATGCTACGTCCGGTTACAAGATCTTGAGTTTCATGGACGCCTACTCAGGCTACAACCAGATCTCCATGCACGTGGCAGATCAGGAGCACACCAGTTTCCAAACTGACAAGGGCATCTACTGTTATGTCGTCATGCCTTTCGGACTCAAGAATGCCGTGGCAACCTACCAGAGGCTCGTCAATCGAATGTTTAGGGCCCAGCTGGGTCGAAACATGGAAGTATACATTGACGATATGCTGGTCAAATCCAAGATGTCGCGGGAACATTCGAGCGATTTGGCGGAGGCCTTCGCGGTTATCCGGAAGTACGGGATGAAGCTGAACCCTAAGAAGTGCACCTTCGGCGTCGCATCCGGGAAGTTCCTGGGCTTTATTGTGAGTTTCCGAGGAATTGAAGCCAACCCCGAGAAGATCAAGGCCCTGATCAACATGGCCTCTCCCCAGAAGCACAAGGACGTTCAAAGCCTGACGGGGCGAGTGGCCGCCCTAAGCCGTTTTGTCTCCAAGGCCACGGACAAGTGCGTCCTATTTTTCAACGTCCTCCGGGGAAGCCAGCGGTTCGAATGGTCACCCGAGTGCGAAGAAGCCTTCCAGAAGCTGAAAGAGCACTTGGCCAAAGCCCCCATCCTGGCGAAGCCAGTCGAAGGAGAACTTTTGTACTTATACCTGGCCGTAACCGAACACGCCATCAGCGCCGCGTTGGTACGCGAAGAGGAGAGGACTCAACTCCCGGTGTACTACGTGAGCAAGCGATTACTAGACGCCGAATCTAGATACCCGCTAATCGAGAAGCTGACTTTCTGTCTGCTAACGGCATCCCGGAAGCTTCGGCCTTATTTCCAGGCCCACACGATAAAGGTCTTAACCAACCACCCCCTGCGGCAGGTGTTGCAGAAACCTGAGGCGTCGGGGAGACTCCTGAAATGGGCCATGGAGCTGAGCCAATTTGATATATCTTACATGCCCCGGGTGGCCATTAAGGGACAGGCTCTGGCCGACTTCATCGTCGAATGTTCCGGGATCACCCCAGAAGAGAGTGCCCCCGCGGCCTGCATTTCTCCCATTTGGAAGATCTTCGTGGACGGAGCATCGAACGAGAACGGGGCCGGCACCGGGATCATCCTGGTATCCCCGCAGGGGCATCAGCTACAAAACGCTCTCCGTTTCCAGTTCAAAGCGTCGAACAACGAGGCGGAGCATGAGGCCGTCATAGCAGGTTTGCGTCTGGCCCGAGAAGTAGGGGCGGCGAACCTCAAAATATACAGCGATTCTCAGCTGGTAGTCAGACAGATTTCGGGGGAATATCAGACCAAGGGAGAGAAAATGGCGGCGTACGTAACCCAAGCGAGGGAGATGCTCCAAGCGTTCGCATCGCATTCCATCTGCCAGATCCCTCGGGAGAAGAACGTCTTTGCGGACACATTAGCAAAGTTGGCAACCGACGTAGAGGCCGAGTTGACCGGGCTGGTCCCCGTCAACCATCTCCCCGTCCCAAGCATAGGGACTCCGACCGTCCATGCCGTTGATCACTCCAATTCATGGATGGGGCCGCTGATCCACTACCTGTCCACCGGGGAGGTTCCAAACCAGCGAACCGCGGCCAGGAAGCTTTTGTACCAGGCCCACCGATACGTCATGATGGACGGGAAACTTTATCGCCGGGGACTGTCCATGCCTTACCTCAGGTGCGTGTCCGGGACTGAGCTGGGCGCCATCATGCATGAGGTCCACGGAGGCTTTTGCGGAGACCACACAGCCGGACCCAGTTTGTCCAAGAAGATTCTGCGCCAAGGATACTTCTGGCCCACCATGAAAAGGGACTGCATAGACTACGTCCGGAGGTGTGAACAATGCCAGAGGTACGCGAAGATCCCTTGGGCCCCCCCAACAGAGATAACCTTGATGAACAGTCCCTGGCCCTTTGCAGTGTGGGGGATCGATCTTGTGGGATCCCTCCCAACCGGGAGAGGAGGGGTGAAGTATGCCATTGTGGCGGTAGACTATTTCACGAAATGGGTTGAGGAGGAGCCTATGAACACGATCATGTCCAAGAAGGCCTTAGATTTCGTCGTTAACAACATAGTGTGTCGGTATGGCCTCCCCTACAAAATCGTGTCTGACAACGGGAAACAATTTGACAGCCATCACTTCACAGATTTCTGCGAGAGGCACGGTATAGTGAAGAGTTTCTCCGCCGTGGCCAGGCCCCAGGCGAACGGACAGGCCGAAGCCGTGAACAAAATCCTGAAAGGGACACTAAAGAAAAAGCTTCAGGCCTGTAAGAGCAAGTGGCCCGAAGAGCTCCCCCGCGTGTTGTGGGCCTATCGGACAACCGAACGGACATCAACTGGGCACACCCCATACTCAATGACGTACGGATGCGAAGCCGTCATCCCAATCGAAACGACCATCCCGTCCCATCGTCGCGACACGTATGATCCCACCCAGAACCATGCCTTACTCCAAGAGTCTCTGGACCTTATCGAGGAAATCCGGGAAGAGTCGCAAGTGCAGTTAAAGATGTACCAGGGAAAGATCGCTCGGCACTTCAACTCCAGAGTCAAGAGCCGCAAGTTCGAAACCGGCGATCTGGTCCTACGGAGAGTCTTCCCGGCCACTCAGGATCCGGGGGTAGGGGTTCTGGGCCCCAATTGGGAAGGGTCGTATGAGATCCAGCAAGAGATCTGCCCCGGGACGTACCGCTTGAAGCGGCTCGATGGTTCCGAGGTTCCGCGAGCCTGGAACGCAGAACACCTCCGTAAATACTACCAGTAGCCTAAGGGCTCGTCCGAGTTTAATGTTTACGCTATAACATGTACGCCTCAGGGCTAATTCCCTTTTGTAAAACAATGAAAATGACGTGTGCAAAACGTCATAGAGGGCTATTATTTCCATGAAAATTTGTGCCTCAGGGCTATTATCTCAAGTGACCATAGACCAGTCTCTGCTCACTTGCGGGGGGTGTCATCCCAGGCATAAAAATAAAAACAAGGCCGGTCCCACCCCGGACGAACGATGTCCGGGAGTATAAATAAAGAGGGCCGAGCCCAAGGCCGGTCCCACCCCGGACGAACGATGTCCGGGAGTATAAATAAAGAGGACCGAGCCCAAGGCCGGTCCCACCCCGGACGAACGATGTCCGAGAGTATAAATAAAGTGGACCGAGCCCAAGGCCGGTCCCACCACGGACGAACGATATCCGGGGGTATAAATAAAGGGAACCGGGCCCAAGGCCGGTCCCACCCCAGACGAACGATGTCCGGGGGTATAAATAAAGAGGACCGACCCCAAGGCCGGTCCCACCCCGGACGAACGATGTCCGGGGGTATAAATAAAGGGAACCGAGCCCAAGGCCGGTCCCACCCCGGACGAACGATGTCCGGGAGTATAAATAAAGAGGACCGGGCCCAAGGCCGGTCCCACCCCGGACGAACGATGTCCGGGGGTATAAATAAAGGGAACCGAGCCCAAGGCCGGTCCCACCCCGGACGAACGATGTCCGGGAGTATAAATAAAGAGGACCGAGCCCAAGGCCGGTCCCACCCCGGACGAACGATGTCCGGGGGTATAAATAAAGGGAACCGGGCCCAAGGCCGGTCCCACCATGGACGAATGATGTCCGAGAGTATAAATAAAAAGGACCGAGCCCAAGGCCGGTCCCACCCCGGACGAACGATGTCCGGGAGTATAAATAAAGAGGACCGAGCCCAAGGCCGGTCCCACCCCGGACGAGCGATGTCCGGGGGTATAAATAAAGGGAACCGGGCCCAAGGCCGGTCCCACCCCGGACGAACGATGTCCGGGGGTATAAATAAAGGGAACTGGGCCCAAGGCCGGTCCCACCCCGGACGAACGATGTCCGGGAGTATAAATAAAGAGGACCGAGCCCAAGGCCGATCCCACCCCGGACGAACGATGTCCGGGAGTATAAATAAAGAGGACCGAGCCCAAGGCCGGTCCCACCCTGGACGAACGATGTCCGGGAGTATAAATAAAGAGGACCGAGCCCAAGGCCGGTCCCACCCCGGACGAACGATGTCCGGGGGTATAAATAAAGGGAACCGAGCCCAAGGCCGGTCCCACCCCGGACGAACGATGTCCGGGGGTATAAATAAAGGGAACTGAGCCCAAGGCCTGTCCCACCCCGGACAAACGATGTCCGGGGGTATAAAAAAAGGGAACCGAGCCCAAGGCTGGTCCCACCCCGGACAAACGATGTCCGGGGGTATAAACAAAGGGAACCGAGCCCAAGGCCGGTCCCACCCCGGACGAACGATGTCCCGGAGTATAAAAATAAGAGGACCGAGCCCAAGGCCGGTCCCACCCTGGACGAACGATGTCCGGGGGTATAAATAAAGGGAACCGAGCCCAAGGTCGGTCCCACCCCGGACAAACGATGTTCGGGGGTATAAAAAAAGGGAACCGAGCCCAAGGCCGGTCCCACCCCGGACAAACGATGTCCGGGGGAATAAACAAAGGGAACCGAGCCCAAGGCCGGTCCCACCCCGGACGAACGATGTCCCGGAGTATAAAAATAAGAGGACCGAGCCCAAGGCCGGGCCACCCCGGACGAACGACGTCCGGGGGTATAAATAAAGGGAACCGAGCCCAAGGCCGGTCCCACCTGGACGAGCACCGTCCGGGGGTATAAAGTCCGTCCGACCCGGACGTGTTGGTCCTCGGAGCACAGAAGCACCAGGTCAACCTCGGAACAGACCCAGGACCTAAAATTCCAGGGAAAGCACACTCCAGGTTAAACAAAGCCCCAAGGGCCCCGAATAGAGCAAAGACTAGTCGTTGGGTTCAGTCCCGGCCGTTGGAACCGGGACAAAACCCCCTGCAATCAGTCAGTCGCGACATCCACTTCTTACTGAATGGTGAAAGGAGAAATCTTTTAAAAACGAAAGGAAGAAGCAGTGTTCGAAATTAAATTACAAGCTAAGCTAATTAACAAAAAAAAAAAAAAAACGAGGCCGAGACAAGGGCCTACATCGCGTCCGCCCGGAGATCCGCATCCTCCCTCTCCTTGGCCTCGTACTCGGCACGCTTCGAGTCGGGATCGGGGAAGATAAGGAGATTCATGTTCTTGTCCTTGCACCAGGCCATATAAATGGCCTCGTTAAAGGTGACATCCACTAAGTTTTCGGCCTCCTCCTTCTCCCGACGGGTGGTGTCGTGTGCCGCTTTCTCCTGAAGAAGGGAGTCACCCAGCTCAAGAACACGGGCTTTCAAGACCCGGATCTCCTCCTTGTCCTGGACGGACTGTGCCGCAGCCGTCTCCAAGAGAGTCGCCCTTTCGTCAGCCACCTTCGTCGTCCGGGACAACTCCTCTTCCATCCCGGTCTTGGCACGGCAAATTTCCTCGCGCTCCGCCTTCGCGCGGGCCAGCTCTTCTTGGAGGCGGGCCGTTTCCTTGATGAGATTTTCCTTGACGATCTCCCTCTGGTTCTCGGCCGCCTCTAATTCCAGCCTGGCCGTCTCCATCTTGAGGGCAAGCTCGGCCATCAAATCGGCACTCCTTTGAGATAACAAGGCAACCTGGAACAAACGAAAGTTAGAAAAAAGAGTCACCACCAACGAACGACTGAAGAACATGAGTTGAAAATTACCGCGGTAGCCTGGTGGCGGAGAGCCTGAGAAATGAACAGCCCGTCCGGATTGGCTATCGTGGCGTACCTCTTCAGCTGGAGGTTAGACATAGTGCTCCCGACCTGATCGAGCAGATCAGCGGCCATGGGGGCAATGTCCTGGCCCAGCTTGGGGCGGAAGCCCACCTCAGCAGCTAGCCGATCCACGATCGGCTGAGGAGCGCTGAACTCAGCTGGACGATCTGAAAACTCGACCTGGCGACGGATCATCAGGGCCTTGTAAGCGTCGTCTCTCCAGCATCGGCCGCTCTCCCAGGTCCGGTTGACCAACCGGGACTGCTCGTCCCGCAGCGCGGACTCCCCCTCCTCGAGAAGGGTTGGGCGGAGTGGAAGGACAGGCAGAGCAGGGATCTCCTTCGCGGTTAGCCTGCTCTCCCCGTGAGACTCCTCGGCTGTCTCTGACAACGTCGTCCGAGGCCTCTTCCCGAGGTTGCCCTCCCGGGCATCATCTCCGGGGCCCCTCTTCCCAGAGCTCCGGCTTGTGGCTTCGCCCGCTTCCAAATCGATTACCGGGGGCTGGTCCGGGAGACCGTCTGCGGCCGGCTCCATGGCCCGGAGTGGTACAACTGCCAGTGCCTCGTCTCGGCCGGGCGTTGTGCCGGGTTTTTCACTGGTTGGGGGGAGCTTCGCGCCGGCCACGACATTTGACCTCCTGGCCGCCTTCAAGGCTGATCTTTCCTTAATAAGCCTCCTCATCTCGCTGGCCGGGTCAGACATGTTGGAATCCTCTGCAAAAATACAGAAAAACAAAGTTAGTATGATAAGCCGAATGGGAAAGCGCAACAGTAAGAAGAAAGTATAAGCCCGGGACAAACCCTCGTCTAGGCCCCGGGCGAGACTCAATTCCCTTAAAGCAAATGAGTGTATCCGGTCTCCTACGTCGTTCGGGATTAGAAACCCCCCATACTGGAGGAACCCGGACAGGAACATTAGGGTTTCTAATCCTACAGGGATGGGAGACGAGGGCCTCATCTCCCCATCAGCCCCAAACGCGGGGCCCGGGGGCTCTAGCCTATCCCTAGCCAAATCCCCAACTTGAGGGGCATAAATTAAGACTAAAGGGGAGTTACCTCGCCCCGATACGCTGGCCCCGGGAGTCCCAACGTTTGGTAGGGCATCTTCGAAAAGCTCTTCCAGCTCTTCCGAGGTGGCCTCTTCCACCGAGGGCTGATTCTTCTTACGCTGGGCTGCGGTGGCCCGCGCCGCTCTCACCACCCCGGCGATGTGGTCAAGGGCTAGCTGCTCCCGGACCTCGACGTTATTCTCAAACGGGATGCCCCGGAAGCTAGGGACTACAATGGTCTGAGTGGCCGCGAGTAACCCTACTAGCCGGAGGTTTTTGTCGTTGACATAGCCCCCTACGTCCAGATCCTCCGCGGTCAGCTTGGCGTAGAACCTCTTCCTTTCCAGGAGAAAGGCGGTGAGGGGGGTTTGGATGAAGGGACCTGCGACCCGGAAGATACGATGAGAGATGAAAAACGAAAGGGGAGTGAAATAGAGGGTCCGGGGAAGTACTTACCCACTCGCTGGAAGTCTAGCAGCAGCGTGGGATTCTCGTCAATAAGGAACCCGGATGTCATAAACCAGTAATGTCTGACATCCGGGGGGTGCTTCCAGGTACTGGTAGGAGCCGGATAGCCACTCCGCGGCTGCAGCCTGTAAAAGCCGTCCTAGCTCTTGTCTTTGACGTTGACCTGCGGCACCAGCTTGTAGAAGTACAAGACTTCCGCCGGGGTAGGATCCGCGATTTCTTTCGCGACACAGAACACCTTCCACCCAGCAAGCAGACGGTATGCTTGTGGCAGCAGTTGGAATGGTGCGATCCCCACATACGTCAGGAACCGCACGAAGTAATCATGAAGCGGAAGCGTAGCTCCCGCGTTGATGTGGCCGGCACTCCAGGCCCCGAATCCATCCACAGACGTATGCGCCCACTCCTCTAACCTGGCCATACGATTGTGAAACAGGCCCGGAGTCGATTCGATGCCCAGCCTCGTCTCCAAGAGCAGCATCATCCGGTAGTTCCGGAACAGGTTGGGCGTTACGTCCATCTCCCACCTATTGCCTTTGGGCGTCTTGGAGCCGGGAACGACTACAGGGGCCCTATTAACCTCCTCTTCGGAGTGAAGTGTGACGCCCGTGGCCATGAGTGACGATCTGGGAACAAAGAAAGAGAGGCCAAGCAGTCAGTACCTGAACCCAATAGAGTCGGTCGAGGTACAGGGAGTCTCCTAAGGACTGCTCGGAGTCCCGACGGATCAGGCCCGGGACCCTGAAAAGCCCCGGGTCCCTGATCGGGAGGAAAGGCTACTACGGTCCATCCCTTATCCAGGGATCATCCGAAACGGTGCCGCCCAAACTGGGCAGCCTTCCTAGCAAATTCTAAAGCACGGAGCCTAGGTGCATGCGTCTAGAGAGCCTAGGTTCACAAAATTGACAACAGAATCAGAAAATACTTACTGTGTGGTGTCGACGGCTGAAGCTGGCGGTTGTCCGATCGTAAGGACGGCAAAACCTCGTTCTTGAAGTGGCACAGCCGGTAGAGCAGTTCGTCGGCGGGGCAAGTCCGAGAAGCGTCGTCGGGTTGCAGAACGAAAGTTGAGGCCCTGGGAAACAGGCGGTGGCGCAGAACTAGTAAACGGCGAAGTATTTCGTCGGCGAGGTTGGACATGCAAAGCTCTGCGAGCGTTCTGGTTTTTCTTTCTCTCAAGTGGGGTTGGAAATGGAAAAATGCCGAATGCCTGTAGTCTGAGTCTTTATATCAGCCCTCAAATGCTGGCCCCCGATCCAACGGTCAGATGCCTCTTCATCCGACGGCCGAGGATCGCGCAGAGGACATTTATGAGCTCTTTTGTGGTCGGGATCCTCAGCACCTCCGATCCGACGGTCTAGGAGTGGTGGATTTCAAAGGACGCCCCATCCAGCGGTCCGCCCCTTTCCAAGGAAATCAATGATGACTCTCCCCGTGCGGATGAGACGCCTCGTGACGTGCGCTGACACCCTAGCCCAAGCCTAGAAGACTTTAAGAGGCCTAGGCGACTCTTCGAGGCCCTCACAACAATCACATGGCGACACGTGCCGCTATTCTTGAAGCAGGCCAAGGGTAAACGTCCCCGGGATACATCAAATGGTCCGGGCTGGGTAGCCTGGCCCATCCACTGCCTTCCCGCGAGCCTCCTGGCCCTGGCAGAAATTGTGGAGGCAACTTGGCAAGAACCGTGAGGGTGGTGCAACCCTCCATCCGGATAACCGGGATGAAGGCTTGGGGGGTAAATGTTATCCCCATTTCCTCTCAGGGTTTTGGGCCCTCGCCCCGGCCCACGGTCAGAGGGGCCGGTTCGGTATTTGGGCCCACCCCGCGGACTACGGACTGGGCCTCTGTAGAAAGGTCCGGGAAGTACCTCCGGGTTCATGATTCGGCTCGAACGGTCCCGGCACTGTCCGGAGTGCCCCGGATCATCGCGGCCATCGCGTCCCGCTCCCGGGCCCAGAATGGTCCGGGCCCGAAGTAAACGCAGCGGGCCCAAGGTAAACTAACCTGGACCGCTTCATCCCCAGGCTATGGGCCAGGCGTCCAGGACACTG
The DNA here is from genome assembly GCF_963169125.1 of Humulus lupulus. NCBI lineage: Eukaryota > Viridiplantae > Streptophyta > Magnoliopsida > Rosales > Cannabaceae > Humulus > Humulus lupulus. Next base: position 20,920,401 of record NC_084802.1, on the reverse strand, counting down.
TAGCCGCCTCACTTCGCGTGGGTCTTGTCCCCCCACTTTTCACCTGCAGAAAGGGTTTCCTTGGGATTGTCTGCTGGCATGTCAGGACTGCGCAGCCAAGTACTCTGACCGGTCTTGTCCCCTGAATCTGCCTCGTGATTCGAAGTGGTCGGAGCCAAAGTTCCGTTTTGTCGGGAGAATGCTTCCATCTCAGGGTAACTAATTGGGCCTGAGCTGGTTTGGGCTTGATGTACTATATATCTTGTTAGCTCGGACCTCTACTAGGAAGGCCCCCTGTACACATATTCCAAATGGGCCCGGGTCAGGCCCGGCCCAAACCTGGTGTCCCCCTCATTCTATAAATATAAGTTGTAATGCTCCATAGGAAGGGGGGAAAAAGGCAGAAACTCTGCTGAAATACAGTTAAACAACTCCATTGTAAAAGCTTATTCTAGCTCTAATACAGATTTATATACAGACTCGTGGACTAAGGCTAGTTAACGCCCCAACCACGTAAAAACCTTGTGTCGATCCTCTATTCTCTTTATTATAATCAGTAAATATCTTTCTTTAGGATAGTTGCCGAAAATCTCGGTTAACACACAATTATTCACTTATTAAAATAAATAACCAAACAAACAATTAACAAATTTAAATTAAAAAAGATTATACCGAACAATTCTAACAATTAAATAGAATAACAAACAATCAAATAAAACAAACAACAACTAAATAAAATAAATAACATTTAAATAAAACAATTCATCACACTTAACATTTAAATAAAATAGATCACAAAATTTAAATAATCTAAAAATTTTTTTTTGGTGCACTACAGTCGTATCCCAGCAGTAAGAGCCATCATCTTCCCTTCATCCCCAACAGTCTTGTCCCCAGTAGCTGCTCGCATGAATCGTTGAACATACCCCTTCAGAGTTTCTCCTTCCTTCTGGCGTATTTCAACCAGCTGATTGGCCTTGGTTGGATGAACCCAACCAACATAGAACTTTCCATAAAACTTATTTACGAACATTTCTCAAGAAGCGATACTGGTTGGGGGGAATTTGAAAAACCACTCCTGAGCAGTTTCGGATAAATTTGCTGGGAAAATTCTACACCGAACGTCATCTGACACCTTCTGGATGTCCATCTGTATCTTGAATTTGTTAACGTGAGATATGGGATCTTCTAATCCAGTGAAGTTGGGCAAGACCAGCATTTTGAATTTTTTTGGAGTCTCTTCCATTGCGATTCTTTGCACAAATGGAGTGCCCTTTCTCTGATCAAATTCAATGTGAGATGTTCGGTTTCCAACTAGTTGCTGGACAGCCTGATTCAAAGCATCGAGCTGAGCCTGTACAACATCTGGTATTATTGGAGCGACTGGTGCTGGGGGAAATACTCGTCGTGTCTTTCCATATCATTGAGGACATTCCTCAAATCTTACTCCCTACACATTTTCTCGTTTGTGCCCAGTCGATCAAAGACGTTGGGTTGTTTAGGTTGCCCTGAGCATTTTGGCTTACTGGTCGGTTCTCGCTTGGCGGAGGGTTCTGCTCTTCACCCCTCTCTTCTTGCCGCCGACCAGCACTCCTCCTACCAGAATCCGCCTCATTATAGGCATGGCCATCTCTAACTTGTGACCAATGACGGTGCGACCTGCTGTTCGCACTATTTCCCTCTCTCCCTGCTAGGATGTCCTAATAGGTAAGTGGAGGCCTGCGTTGGTCGGTATGTCCCCGGGCATTATTATTGTAGCGTCCCAAATTTGCTAACAAGGCTTAGGGCCTTTATTAGCATGCCTAGAGCGCAATAATTGATATATTGTATTAGTATATGAATTTGATAAGTATGTGATTAGAAATGCATGTTTAGGTGAATTAAATATGCATGTGGGCCCCATTTGGTTGCTAGGGGCATATTTGTAATTTTAGCCCATTAAGGGCATAAATGCAATATTTGTATATATTGTGGTTGATACCACGTGTGAATGGTGATATAATTGTGATGAACAATCTGAGACAGTCCTAGAGAGCGGTTTAGCTAGAAAGTCACAACGGGGTCAAATACTCGGCTTGGGAGGAGCCTAGGGGTATTTTGGGAATATAACTTGTGTTTGAGAATTATTGAGTAATGGTTAGTAGCTTATCAATAATTTGGTATGTCGGGATTAAATGGGGATTTGTAGGAATACTCGAGGACTTAGCGGGATTTGGGTAAAATGACGGAATTGCCCTTGAGGTTAGTATAAGAATTTTATTAGGGGAAAGGGCAAAATGGTAATTTGGCCTTAGGAAAAGATAACCTTGACTGAGGAGAAGTCATTCACGTTATTTACACTTAGGCTTATTCATGAGTTTTCTGTTGGAAGTCTAGAGAGAACCAAAAGCTAGAAAGAAGGAGAAGAAGAGCTAATCTTCTTTGGGGTCAAGGAAGGAACTCAAGGGTGAACTAGGGGAGATTTTAGGCTAGAAATTAAAGGGTTCAAGGGTAAGTTTTAACTCTCTTCTTTGTTGAAATTCTGTTGAGGATGTTAGGTTAGTGAGCTAAAATTGTGTTATTTGCTTGTGGGTTATTGGAGTGAAGATTTAGCTTGGGAATCAAATGATTTAAGCTTGGAGTTGGACTTGAAAGTAGCTCAAGGTCGAATCCCTGCTTGAGGTGAGAATTTCATGCATCTCTGAGGTTTATATTCTGATGTGGTTTAAGTTTTCTGGTTTGTGGTTTAAGCTTTGTGAAGGGTGGTTTAAGTTTTAAACCACTAGGCGATTTATGGGTTTGATTAAGTGTTTAAGCTTCTTGTTGTTGTTTCTAAGTTGCTATACTGTTTATTTGAGGTTTTAGGCCGAATTGGAACTTGGGTATAGTTTGGTAGTGATTTGGATGAGTTTTGGCTCAGGAAAAATGTTGGGAAAAACCCAATTTTCTGGGTTCACGTATGAGCGCCGCGGCCCTGTTCTTCCGTGCTGCGGCGCTGGGATGAATCAGGACAGGAGAACCTTGTTGGGCGCTGTGGCCCCTATAGGGCTGTGCCGCGGCGCTAGGCCATTTTCTGGACATGGGTATTTTGTGTTTTTAAGGTTTTGGCTCAGGGGGCTCGGGGGACGCTATCGCTACCTTGTGTGGGGAAACGGGAGGTCCCGAGAGCACGGGATTGGTTCTGGGGGTATGATTATGAATTGGTTAGCAATGAGAGTGTTATGTATGTGTTATGACTAGGTTTTCAGCGAGGCTCGGGTCAAAGGACTGTGCTCAGGATTTCAGTGCTCAAGAAGCTCGGGACACAGGTAAGAAAACTGTTGTACCCATAGAGCAGGGCGAGGCTCTATAGTTTGTATTGCAGAGCATGACCCTATATGATTGTATTGCAGGGCATAGCCCCAATGAATATGTTTATACATGTTTAAGTATCTGTTTAATTATGTTATGTGTACAGATATGTGAATGAACGGCAAAGGGCCGAGAACGGCGACAGCCAAGAACGGTGAAGGCCGAGAACGGCAAGGGGTCGGGAGCAGCGTTTAGCACGCTGAGTGCGAGTTGCCAGTGTGAGACCCTAAAGGATACCTGGGATATCCTCACAGTGTAGACTGCGAACCCGGGGCCTGGTAAAGCACCTGGGACGGCATGGTCGTACGTGTTTAGCATGTTAGCGAATTTGTTATATACTGAGTGATTAATATGCATGTGTTATTTATTTGTGTGGAGTTTTCTTGCTGGGCTTCGACTCACGGGTGCTCTGTGGTGCAGATAAGGGCAAGGGGAAAGTCAACCAACCATGAGTAAGGAGAGCGTGAAGCGACGCATACATGTTCGACCTGCCTGGCTGCCACGGCCAGGGGTATTTTTGGGAGATGTTTTGTGCTAAATCATATTTTGTCGTTTAGTCGACTTTAATCATATTTTTTAGTTATAAATATTTATAAACAGTGTTTTGGGATCCCGAATGTTAAAAGTTTTATAATTTTCAATGAATGACTACATTTTCAAATTATGTGTTTTTATTACAGTTTAGTTACACTTTTGACCTAAATTCTTGATTACCAAGTTAAATGCACATTTGAAACTCACTTAGTAATGACTCTAAGGAAGTAGGTCATTACAATTATGTTGTGGGGTACCCCTGATCGCAGAGCCTGATTTCACTTGCCTTCTACTCGCAGAAGGACGCTGTCCTCTGCTCGGGGGGTTTTGTTCCTCAGCCGTCTGGTGTCTAGGGCTTCTAGGACGCTGCCCGACCCTATTCTGCCTTTGCTGCTGGGGATTATCTTGACCAGCACGAGAGGGTGGCTGCTGCTCAGGATCCTGGAACAGACTCTCCTGTTGAGCAGCAGGGGGTTGTTCTGGCCTCTAAGGGTTTGCCGGCTGTGGCAGATTGTGGTAATGTTGGGGATGATCTGATTGTGGATTTTTTTGCGGGTGAGTACTAGGTGGCTGATCTAGTTGGGAGGCAGGAACTGGCTATTCCAAGGCCAACTGAATGCTGCCTCTAAGGCAGTGGTGGCATCCCTCTGCGGCGGTCCATGTCAGCCTGCCGCTCATTCAACTCTTAGCGCTGCCTATCAATTTCCCTTTGTTGCAACACCATTGTTTCAGCCACATTCTCTTAATTAGCCCTCAAATTGGCTAATTCTTCTTGCAGCACAATCAGAGTCATTCTCAAAGTTTCAGCATCCATCTCCTCCTCTTCCAATTCCACTTGTGGCTCATCTTCAGCCACGCCTTGTGGAAGATGTTGAGTTGGCACATTACTTGAAGTTTGTCCAGTTTTCCTAGTTGTTTTTGCCATTTTTCTTCTTGGAGGTCTTGAGCTCAACTCTCAATGTAAGCACCAAAGTGTTGACCATTGATTTGGTCAACGACACGGGGTCAAGTAAAACGACAGAAATGAGATGAATTCAAGCTTAAAAGATAAATGACACAAATATTTATAATGGTTCAACCCCAGATGATGGTAATGACCTACGTCCGAAGATCTTGAAAATTTAATGAGTTTACTGAGTTTCACAAGCTCAAAGAAAGATACAAGGTATTGTGTAAAAACAAAAATTCTCTCTCTCAAGATCCGAAGATCTTGAAAATGAACTCCTTCAGTCTTATTTATAGGCTTAAGGATTTCCTTATGGGCCGGTGGGCCTTGATTACATTTAATACAAGCGTAACTCAAATAATAATGGAAATTACAATTATTACATAAATGTGAGATCACATATCAATAGAAAGTATCTGATATACTGCGACCAGCTTGGTCGCCCATGAAATATGCCTTCTGCTGAGTGAATTCTCCTCTGGTCGATGGTTGACCAGAAACATAACTGCTTAAATGATCACGACACATCCCACGTGCGCACTGGTCTTGCCATGTCATCAGATAAATCTTTTTTGGGTAAACAATGAGATTAATAAATTAAGATTATTTAATTAAAGAGTTTAATTAATAATCACAAATTTATTGACACTTGGAATTATAGGTCCATAGGTCCCCACAACGGCTCTATCAACACTATTCAAGGCAAGAGTTGATATAAATGGTAAAATGGTAAAAAGACATATTTAAGAAGTAATTTGTTCTTCGAGCCAAATATGCAATTATGTGATACTAGTGATTAATTAATTAATTACAAAATAGTTATAATTATCAAAATTAATTAATAATGAATTATTGTATAATTTTTGAAATTATATAAATAGTTAATTTATTATAATTTTCGAAATTATAAATAAATATCAAATTTTAGAAATTGATATTTAATTAAAATTAGTTTTAATCAATTAGTAGAATTAATTAAATATCTTTATTAGAGTGGGAGATAATAATCTGATAAGTTCAAATTGGATTTGAATTTAAAATATTAATATTTAGTCAAATAATTAATTATATGTGATAATTAGTTAAAAAGATAATAAATTAAAATTTGAACTAACTATCAGGTTGTTGGATTTTATCTGATAAGGTAGTTTGAATAAATAATTAAATAATAGTTAAGAAAATAAATATCCCTATTTTATAGGGTACTGCACGACACACACAGTCCCTGGACTGTGTGTGGCGTGCATCTATAGAAATCAGGGATGAATTTTTTCACTTTTATTTAATTAATGAAAAATTAAAAAAAAAAATTAGTTTTGATATTTTCATTAATAAGTTAATTAATTAATTAAAAGATAAATTGTAATTGGTTACATATTTATTTTTTAAAATTTTAAATATTTTCTATTTAAGTTAGACTTATTAGAAAATAACTAGATACTAAATTTATTCGCTCTAAGAAAAGAACGATATTTTCCATCTCTCCCTGAAAAAGATACAGAACCAATCTCAGGCCTATTCTCTTGATCTTATGTGTTGAGTACATCAAGTTAAATAAGAAATATAGCTTCCTTTATTCTCTAAGTGCCCACACATTTCTTGAGGTGTAGAGAGCGTTGTGGAAGATCTTGGTGTGAGTACTTGGGAGCAGCTTGGATAAGAAGATCGTTTATTTTACGAAAAGATAATAATGACACTTGATAGGCATCAAGAGGTATGTTCTTTATTCTTTTCTTATTTATGATTAATGTATGTATATTAATGGATCCACATATTTAAAAGTAGTTTAAATATGTTACAAAATTTTTGTTGTACACTGAGCCAACCCATCACTATTCTGTTGCGTATTAGGAAACTCGTTCCTAACACTTATATGGTGAGAAGTATGAGATATACACTGACCACAAGAGTTTAAGTACTTCTTCACCCAGAAGGATTTGAACATGAGGCAGAGACGTTGGTTAGAGGTGGTAAAGGGTTATGATTGTGAGATCCTTTATCACCCTAGGAAAGCCAACGTAGTAGTGGATGCCTTAAGCAAGAAGGGTCCGGGACAATTGTATAGTGCCAGGCAGATATCCAAGGAGTTAGCTGACGATATGACTAGAGCAGGAATTGAACTAGTGGTGGGCAAGATGCCCAACGTCACCATGCATTCTACTCTTTTGGAGAGGATTAAGGAGAAGCAGTTAGGTGACCCACAGTTGGGGAAGATCAGAGAGGACGTCCTAGCTGGAGTAGCTAAGGACTACACAGTGTCAGGTATGGGCTTATTAATATACAAAGATCAGATCTGTGTTCCAATGGACACTGGGATCAGACGGGAGATTCTGGATGAATCTCATACTACCCCTTATTCTCTACATCTAAGCACCACGAAGATGTACCAGGATCTGAAAGTTTTATATTGGTGGCCTAGGATGAAGAAGGACAGACCTGATTTGAGCAAACTTGAGAGGTGTAACAATGAACCACCTGTCCCCTATCATTTCGTATGACTACCCCAAAGCCCAGCAACCCCCGTTGTGCACATGTAGCAGTGTTGACATTCATTTTGAGGAGTGCAGGAGCAGGAGGCTTCCAAATATTGCCTGTAGGGGGCTGATCCATTGCTGAGTCTGACAATACAAGAGGAGGTTGGGTCATGTCAACTGCTTGACCAAGAGAGCGAAAAGGCTTAAGTGAGGGGGTACCCCAATGTTATGCACTTGGAACATTCTTGGAACTCATAGAGGAAAAGGCTAGCTGCTTCACACACCTTCATTGGCTCACACACAACTTCATTTTGGCGGGTGCGATCACGCTCAAACTAGATCATCCACATAACACACAAGCAAGCTTATTTTTTTTAATAAATATCAACATTAACTTTAATTGAAATTATATTTTTATGACAATCAAGGTTAAATATGTTAGGATTAATGCCCTAAAAGCATGTAAAGACATTTTATTGAATTAAATAAAAGAATAATTTTATTATATTTGAATATTATAATTATTGTTTGAATTAAATATATGATAATATCAAGAAAATTCCTTGTATTAGTACGAGAGAATTAAGATCATAAAGAATGAATAAAATAATCAGTAACATAATAAAGTATGAAATTTTTAATGAATGATTACTAGTACAGTTTGCTAAGCATACGAGGTGCAAATGATCTAGATTTGGATTATTGATGTGGATAGACATCTTATTAAATGTGTTGTATATAATAGAGATTATATATGACATGACCGGTAAGAATTAATTATCTTTATAAACTTGTCGTTTCACATAAAGATTTGATTCTTATCATAATAGATGATTATTTGTAGACCAGTCTAAATTCTGAGTATTCATGAACTCCTGTTTGTGTTGATTAGATCTTTTGATTCACTCATTAAGGTTTCTTCGTATAATCAGGCTAATGAATTCTTTTTTGGAGATTCAATATCATAAATGGCTGGGAACATGAATTACAATAATGAAATTCATACTTTCATAACAAATCGAATATTGGTTCCGTTAAGGATTAATTCTGGAACTGAATAGTTATTGAACTCAAATCTATAATTTGATTATAGATTAATTATTTGCTAGTGAATTAATGATATTTAAGGATTAATAGGTAATTAGAAGGGTAAAATGACAATTTTGACCAGCTCTAATTAACGAACCAATAAATGGAGGACATAACTACATTTATTGATTATATCAATGGACTATAAGGGAAAACTATGTAAATATAATTTTATAAATACTTAGAGTGCAATTCCATATTTATAGTGGAGTAATCATGAAATTAATAAATAAGATTATTAGATTAAAGGGTTTAATTAATAATTTGGTTTATTGGAGCTTCGTATTATAGGTTCATGGTCCTCAGATCACCTCAGTCCTACAGTGTCAATGGTAAGGATGTCAAAAGAAAAATTTGTAGAAAGAAGGACTTAATTGAAAAGGAATTAATTTTCCAAGGCAAAGAAATAATTTTGTGATAGTTATGAGCAATTGATTAATTATGAATTAATTAATTATTTAACTATATAGTTTTTATTTTGAAAAACTATAGGTTAAAATTAATAGTAATCTTGTTTTGATTAATATATAGAGAGAATAATAAATATCTTATTTAGAATATGGTATTTATTTATTTTATTTAAAATTGATATTTTAAGATAAAGTTAATTTTGAATTAATTGATATTTATGTTGGGATAATATATATTGTCTTAAAAGTTGATTAAACAAACAAATGAGAAAATTAGGGAAAATCCTAATATGTGGGGCAACACACTCACTGTGTGTGGGCATGTGAGTGTGTTGCCCCACAGGGATTCCCCAATCCTTGAGATTTGAATTTTGAATTTCAAATTATTTGTTTAATTAGTCTTTATAAAAACTAATAGAGCCATACTTTCAGGAAAATGATTTTTTATGTGATTAAAAAAATAGACTCTCTCTGAGACATAAGTGATAGTTTTCCTAAACTTGAAAATTGTTCAATTCCTCTTCTCTCAATAAAATCTCTCTAGATCTCATGTGTTAGTATATCTAGAGAGTCATAAATCAACCTTTTGAATTCTACATGCCCACACACATCCTTGTGTGTTTGAGGATTGGTCTGGAAGATCAAGGTGTGAGCTTTCAGAACTTGGATAAGAATATTGTTGATTTTATACAAAAAGATTTGATGACACTTGATAAGCTTCAAGAGGTAATATCTAATCTGATTGTATGTAATTTAATATATATATATGTGTGTATATGCTTTTGGCTGGTATTAATAATTATTAAAAATGACCCATTCCCCGCTGCGTATCTTTGATTTGCTCTTTTAATACCAACAAATAATATATATATGTGATTGTTATCCCCAAAATTTTGTTCGATGACGTGGCAATCAAATGGGACAAGTGACAATGCATGGTCAGTAAATGACACATTAATAGTCAATAAATGTGTTGACTAAAGAAGTGCAAAGGTTGGAAGTTGACATGCGAAGTTGTGATATAACTGGTAAGGAAATAGATTTACCTGGTTAGAAAGTGACTTGCCCGACCAGGTAAGGTTTTTGACCGACCAGTAATGTGTTTTGGCTGACCAGTCACTTCAATAATGTGATATAGCCGACCAGTCATCTCATAGATGGGTTTCATCCGACCAGTCGTCTCAGAAATGGGTTTCATCCGACCAGCTATGTTAGATTGAGGAGTGTAGCTGACCGGATGTGTCAGAATCTCAGGAGTTAACTGCCCAGTGACTTCTTTACAGAATCTTAGTAACAACTTTAACCCGAATCACTTGTAACTACCGCATGAATCTCTTAGATATCCCGAAGTAATAGCTATATTGTTGTAATTTGAATTTTTTTTTTATTTATTAATTAAAGTTGGTTGAAACAACCAAAGATCCCGACAAAACAGGGAAATTTTTCATGTACGATCCATGAGCCTATAAATAAAGAGCTCATGGCATCATTGGGGGGATCTAGTCTTTTGGAGACTTTTAGACTCTTTAATTGTGAGACTTTGGGACTGTGACTTGGGACATTCTTGGGGCATTTTCTGAGAGATCTTAGAGAGAGAAAGCTTGTATTCTCTAAAGAGAGAAACTCTATATTTTTCTACTTACACTTAAGAAACTCAGTTGACTCAGGTTCATCAGATCTTAAGTGTAGGCTACATATATCACAACTTTAAGTGGATTAGGCTATTACCAACAAATTGGGGCTAAACCACTATAAATTTACTTGTGTTATTTATTTTCTATTCAAGGTTTATTGTCGTTTTTACGTCTACTTGTAGTTGGCCAAAATCGTGGTCAATATTTTTGGTGCTTTCATTGAGAGCCTGAATAGAAGGAAAACTCTACTATCCTACCAATATGGCGCCCAGAAAACCCGGTACATCAAAAGAACCTATTAGATCAGAAGGTCCTGCACCTGAGAACCCTGACACTGAGCCCAGAGTCTTTCTCGAGGAGACAACTCCAAGACGACATGGGGGATTTCCAGGAAGAGATGATGCAATTCAATGCTCGACAGGAGTCTTTTGCTGAGGAAATGGCCAGGCAGAAAGTTGCATTCGAGCAGTAAAGGCGCGATATGGAGGCCAGAAGAAAAGAGATCAGACAACGACAAGAGGAAGTCGACCAGAGACATTGTGAAGCAGCACTTGCTCTAGAAGTGGCTACTCAATTGGCCCAAGCCAATGCTCAAGCCGTGACACGAGCAGCCGCCCAGGGAGCACGAAAGGACAACGCTGGTCAGAAGTCCTCTGCTGGCAGAGCCGATTCTCGGGGGCCAGACAGAATTAGAAGTAATCCCACTGGTTGGGGAAATGATGGGGTCCGCTCTAGGACTGCCTTGACGCAAAGGGAGAATTCTAGAACCCATTCCAAAAGCCATCAGTCAGAAACTTCTAGATCAAGGAGTCACCGGTCAAGCGATAAGAAGACTCCACCCAGGCATAATCAGACCAGGACTCCTTGAGATAAGAAAACTTCACAGTTTAAAGACGGATATGGTCGGGATGAGGCTGATAGTCATCACACCGATCGGTCAAAGGAGAAAGAGGGAAATAACCAACAAGGAGGAAGAGACTGCCTGGGCCGTGCCAAGAAGTCGTCACTAAATCCTGGCCAGTAGCATAGTGGGAGAGAGTAGGTACCGTGTAGTAAGCCCTCTGAAAAGTCAAATTGAGCAGTGTTCAACTTGTTGGTAGATCAAGCAGTGTTCAACTGGTCGATAAACTAGGTAGTGTTCAGTGAATTTGAAAAGTTGTCAACTGGTCAGTAAAAATTGGGCAGTGTTCAACTGGCCAGTATTCACCTGGTCGGACAAACTGACAGTAATTGGGTAGTGTTCAACTGCTTAGAAATTTTCCATATACTCTATGTGTTTCATGAGTAATTAACCATCGATCACTTGGGACCACATAGGTATACTGGTATATAATTTATCTTGCTACAATTCCAGTGTGAAAGATCGAAAGTTCCAGGTCGGTGATTTGGCCCTAAGAAATGTGTTCATCATAGACCCAACAGTTGGAGTGCTAAGACCAAATTGGGAAAGACTTTATCAGATCAAGAAATTTTTGCGTACTGGCACTTACAACAAACTTTATTGGTTGAATGGAGCTTGATCAGGAACCACTGGAATGGCAAGTATTTGAGGATATATTATCACTAAATACGGCTTTTAGAGTGGTAGATTAATTTCAAGTTGTTTAACTTGTTATTTAAGTTTGGTTTATGAGCTGGTTATTTGCTGACCAGTCATCTATTTTTGAACAATTTTTGTTGTTTAAGACTCATTATTAGACACGTTTTGTCCTTTTTTAATTTACGAGTAATAAAAGAGACTACGCACATCGTGGTCGATTCTTGCTACAAATATGCATGTGTGTTAATTATTCAAACAATGTTCAACTGGTCGGTAAAATCGAACAGTGTTCAACTGGTCGGTACGTTCAAGCAATGTTCAACTGCTAGAATATTTTCCATATATTCTATGTGTTTCACGAGTAATTAACTACTCGAACAGATTTGGTCAAGTAGCAAGTGACCAAGGATTTTTCAACCCTCGATCACCTGGGGGGCACATGGGGTATACTGGTATATAATTTAACACAGGCAATAAGAGCACGAGTTAAGATATTTTTTTTAGGTCGACTTGTAAATTTTCGATGTAACAAAGGCCATTAAGCTAACTTGTTTGACAAAGCTTAAGTAACTTGGAATTTTTCAAAATTTCAAGTTAGAAGCAAATATTCGTGTGACAATAAACATTATTCTCATAAAATGTTAAAGCAATAAGAGTGTGAGAAAGTATACTTAGTAGGGACTTATAAAATGTCTAGAATTTCTAAGTTAGAAAACTAAGTACTCATGCGAAAATATAAGGCATACATTAGAGTGACTTTACTATTCACGAAAAACTTATAATGTTTTAAGTCTAAAATGACTTAGAATGTTTCAAGTTAGCAAAGAAAAGTAAAGTATAAATGCCAACAACTCGGTCGTACGAGAAAAATATCAAAGCTGCTAAGCAGCAATTGTCTTCACAAAAGTATAAGAAAAAAGAGTAAACTACTGGCCAGGTACAAAGTTTTGCTGGTTAGGTGCAAAGTTTCCCTAGTCGGGAGAGCAGATACAACTTCCTTGGTTGGCTGAGCATGTATCATTGGTCAAGTAGGAAGCTTTGTGGTCGGGTAGGAAGCCCCTCTGGTTGAATAACATGTTTACTGGTCGGGTAAACTGGTCCCCGGCTGGTCAACATTGTCGTCAACATCTGGAACCTCCTCTGGTCAAAATAATAGAGCAGGAGAGGCATGCACCACTCCAGCTGGAAGGGTCGCCTCCTCAACGGCCTTAGCTTCACATTTAGTAAGCTTTTCTGCCTTTGCCTCTTCGGAGAGAAAATTAAGGTTGAGAGGCTTGTTTAGCTTCCATATCTGATAGAAGCGGTTGAAGCAGATCTCTTCATAGCGAGCCAGATCAACTTTCTTGTCTTGTTTCAACTCTTCATTCTCATGAGTCATTTTCTCTAGCTAGTCAGTCATTGACTTGTTGGCCTGGATCTGCTTGTTATTTTCATCAACCAACTCCCTCAGAGATTTGTCCCAATTTGGCAATTATTTTCTCTGCCTCCTCATTGGAGATCTTTCTCAGATTTAGTCAGAGTTTCAATCTTTGCTTGGGCTTCCACCAATTGATCATTCAAGACCTTCACCAGCTCCTTATAGTCGACTACTCAGCGTTGAGCATGACTAACAGTGATTAGCCTTTGGAGTAAATAATCGGAAAAGTATTCAGAATAAGAACAATCAATAAGAAAGTGAGTGTTTCTGATAAGATGCTTACACTCATAATTTGAGCAAGGCCTTTGTGAAGGACAACTTCAACGCTTTGTTGGGGTAGAGTCTCAAAGGTCTAAGTATTCGTTGAGTGGTGAAGAGTATGGACTAGTAAATCTTTGTTGTACTCACCAGCAATGCGAAGGGGCTCACTTAAGTCAGTCGTTCAAGTAGTTGTTAAGCTAGCAGAAGGAGGAATAGATGGAGGAGTCAATCGTGGGATAGTGATAGGCTGGTCAGATGATCTCCCCTAGCTGCTCGGTATAGTCTTCGCAACCTTGCTCGGAGGGTTTGAGCTACTACCTTCACCAGGTTTCCTCTTTTGGGCAGAGGAAGTGTTGAATTTCTTAAACATGTCTGGATCTGTAAAAAAGTGAAGCGCAAAACTGGTCAGTGGAAATGAGAGATAAATATAAGTAAATGAAAATTTTACTATGACCACATGACTTTACAGATTTCACACAATCAGTCTAAAAAAAGTTATTTACAACAAGAAAAACTATGGTAGAAAAACCTGAGTTCAGAATTTCATCGAGAATGTCATCTTCATCTTCAGACGATGAGTTGTCTTCTCTAAGAAGTTCAATGTTTTTTCCTTTCCCAAGCCTGGTAGGAAAGACATGTTTACGAGGATATAGAGGAACTCGTTCCCTAATAATAAGATCACCTGGTCGGTGTGAGTAGGGAGATGGTCCAGGAGAGAATTGGTCGGTCACTACTTTGGTATCAAAATTTGACTGGTTGATTATGTTTTCTTCTTCAGTAGTACTGCCTTCTATGATGCTTTGTTTTTTTGGTAACCACCCCACCAATCGAAGATTCTCCATGGTGACCAACTGCCTAACATCTTTCTCTTTTGTGGGCATGTTAGTAAGTTCTTGTGCTCGGGAATACATTTCCTTGGTTGGTAAAGGTTGATGAAAAGGGCATGCATGCATAAAAGCCAAGTTGTTGGCCCTAATGTCTGGAGTAAGAAAGTATTCCGTGCAATATTTTCTAGGATTTGATTTATGAGCGATACCATGGAGGTACTCAACCCTTTTTGCCTATGAAAAAGGTGGAAAAAACCTGTATTCTTGTGGCTGGGGTTAGTCCTAAAATAGAACAAATAGTGTACCTCGTGAGGAGTAGGTGGATTCCAACCCTAGAAGTGATAGAGAATATATAGAGCAGACAGTGCTTGGATTCCATTTGGAGCTATCTAGAAGGGAGAGACATTGAAGTAATCTGCTACTGACTGAAAGAAAGAATGCAGATGGATAGTAGCTCTTGCATAAATGTGGTATCTAGACAAGGCGCAATAGGCTCCACCAGGATTATTAGCTCTCTGGTGAGGTTGAGGACATATCACATTTATTCCTTCAAGGCCCGAAGCCCAAATGTGTTTATTGAGCATTTTGGAGTTGAGTTTGGAGGCTTTAGCTATGAACCAAGAAGGCGTGCCATCTTCATCTTTTCTTGATTTTAGAGTAGCTGTTTGTTGAATCTCAATTGTAAAAGTCTGGGTAGCCTTTTTCTTGGGTTTACCAGCTTTTTGGACTTGGCGAGGGGGCCTTGAAAAATCTTTAGTTTGAGCTTCTTCTACAAAGTGTTCTCTAGCTAATGGATCTCCTAAGGGAGTCGATTGGATTTTTTCACCCTCATTGGTTGATGCTGATGTTGCTGCTTTAGGAACTGATCTTCATGAAGGAAGTATAAAGCTGATCGCGGAAGGATTTTCTTGAGACGACGAAGACGGTCTTCCGGGGTTCGTTGGCTTGGAGATTTGGAAGAAGAATCACTACTAGAAAGGGTATCACTTGAAGCAGAAGCTGAGGAATCAGAGTTTGTTTGGTTGTCACCTCCCCTGTAGTCAAAGCGATACATCTACAAAAAATAAGGGGAGGTAAGTAAACCAAACATAAAATAAGTGCAAAGCAAAAATATTCACCACTAAGTGAAAAAATTTCTTTGAGAAGTGAAATCAATTTATCTCAGATTAAGACATTTTTTGGGAAATAATAACAATTTGAGCGATTCACAAAGAAAAAAAGTAAAGTGCTTCGAATGCCATGTGGTGTTCCAACGGCTAGGTGGTGTCCGAACGGCTGGGTGATGTCCGAGCAACTGCGTGGTGTCCGAGTGACTGGGGTGGTGTCCGAGCTATTAGGTGTGTGTCCGAGTACCTGGGTCGTGTCCGAGCAGGTGGTGCATGTCTGAGCGGCTAGAGGGCTATTTGAGTTCCAAGGGGCTGAAGATGTCCTAGTGGTTATAAGCTAAATGGAATCCGACAGGCTAAAAGGTATGGGCACATACCCGAGGGACTAAGTGTGACAATCTGAGCAGCTTAAATTGGTATCCGAGAGTCCGGTCAGATTCAACAATACTGCATGTATGGGTGTTGTGCGATCAGGTATATAACTTGGCACAAACCCAAGCAGTTAAATGACACAAGTTGCAATGTATGAGTTATCTAAATGGCAACTTAGTAGCATAAATCATTCAAGCAAGGTGCATGATCCACATTGTTTGTAGTTGGTTTCGAGGGGCCAAGAATGCCCGAGCAGGCTTGGTGGGTTCCGAAGAGCCAAGGTAGCCAAGGAAGCCTGAGCGACTTAGAGTGGGTTTCGAGGGGAAATGAGTGCCCAAAGCAGCTGAAAGTTCCCAAGGAGCCGAGGCATCTCAAGCGGCTAGGTGTGTGATCGAGTGAACGAGCATGTTCTGAGTAGCAGAAATCCGAGGAACCAAGACACCCAAAGAAGACCCGATCGGCTGGGTGTGTCCGGGGAGTCACGGCACCCGAGTAATGCGTGGTCCGGTCGGCTAGCAAGTGTCTGAGGAGCTAGGGCCTACCTGACCGGTTAGGCATGTGTTCCGAGCAGCCAAGGAACTTGATCGAAGCAAGACAATTTGAGTAGGAGAATGCCTCTCCGATCGGTCAAACCAAAAAATCCAGGTAGAATTTAAAAAAAAAAGTTATCACTTGGCAAGCACAAATTCTCTAAAAAATGTGGGCACAAACACTGTTTACCCAAAAAAGATTCATATGATGACGTGGCAAGACCAATAAGTACGTGGGATGCGCGTGACCATTTAAGCCGAATTCACTCGGCAGAAGGTATATTTCATGGGCGACCAAGCTGGTCGCAGTATATCAAATAATTTCTATTGATATGTGATCTCTCATTTATGTAATAGTTGTAATTTCCATTATTATTTGAGATACGCTTGTATTAAATGTAATCAAGGCCCATCGACCCATAAGGAGATCCTTGAGCCTATAAATAAGACTCAAAAGGTTCATGAGAGGGACTTTTGGGGATGCTTTTGGGATGTGGAGAGAGAAAATCATTATTTTTACGCAATACCTTGTATCTTTTGTTGAGCTTGTGAAACTCAGTAAACCCTAAGTGGACGTAGGTCTTTACCATCACTTGGGGTCGAACCACTATAAATCTTTGTGTCGTTTATCTTTTTGTCTTGAATTCATCTCATTTTTGTCATTTTACTTAACTCCGTCTCGTTGACCGAATCAAGGATCAACATTTTGGTGCTTTCATTGAGAGCTGAACTCAAGACCCCCATGAAGAAAAATGATGAAAATAATTAGGAAAACTGGGCAAACTTCTGGTACTGCGCCAACCTAACCACCTCTGCAAGGGGTGGCTGAGGATGAGCCACAAGTGGGATTGGAAAAGGAGGAGATGGATGCTAAAACTTTTAGAACGACTTTGATTGTGCTGCAAGAAGAATTAGCCAATTTCAGAGCTAATAAAGAGAATGTGGCTGAAACAATGGTGTTGCAACAAAGGGAAATTGATAGGCAGCGCCAAGAGCTAAATGAGCGGCAGGCTGACATGGACCGCTGGCAGAAGGATGCCACCACTGCCTTGGAGGCAGCCATTCAGTTGGCCCGGGGACAGCCATCGCTTGCCTCCCAACCGGATCAACCACCTAGTACTCACCCGCAACAAAATCCACAATCTGATCTTCCCCAGCATTACCACAATCCGCCACAACCGGCAAACCCTCAGAGGCTAGAACAACCTCCTGCTGCTCAACATGAGAGTCCGTTCTAGGATCCTGAGCAACATCCACCCTCTCGCACTAGTCGAGATAATCTCAAGTAGCAAAGGCAGAATAGGGCCAGGCAGCATCCTAGAAGCCCTAGATTCCAAACGGTTGAGAAACAAAACCCCCCGAGCAGAGGACAACGTCCTTCTGCGAGTATAAGGCAGGTGGAATCAGGCTCTGCGGTCTGGGGTCCCCCATGACATAATAATGCCTGGGGACCTACCGACCAATGCAGGCCTTCACCTACCTATCGAGACTTTCCAGCAGGGAGAGAAGGAAATAGTGCGAACAGTAGGTCGCATCGTCATCGGTCACAATTTAGAGATGGCCATGACAATAATGAGGCGGATTCTGGCAGGAGGAATGCTGGTTGGCGGCGAGAAGAGAGGGGCGAAGAGCAGAACCCTCTGCCAAGGGAGAACCAACCAGTAAGCCAAAATGCTGGGGGGGGCAACCTAAACAGCCCAATGTCTTTGATCGACTGGGTGCGAGCGAGGAAAGGCGAAGAGAAGAAGATCTGAGGGATGTTCTTAATGATTGAAGGGAAAGACACGATGAGTATTTCCCCCCAACACCGGTCGCTCCAATAGTACCAGATGTTGTGCAGGCTTAGTTAGATGCTTTAAATCAGGACGTCCAGCAATTGGTTGGGAACCGGACATCCCATATAGAGTTTGATTGGAGAAAGGGCACTCCATTTGTGCAAAGAATTGTGATGGCAGAGACTCCAAGAAAATTCAAAATGTCGGTCTTGCCCAACTTCACTGGATTAGAAGATCCTGTATCTCACGTTAACAAATTTGAGATACAGATGGACATCTAAAAGGTGTCAGATGATGCTTGGTGCATAATTTTTCCGGCAACTTTATTCGAAACTGCTCAGGAGTGGTTTTTTAAATTCCCTCCGGCCAGTATAGTTTCTTGGGAAATGTTTGTAAAGGAGTTTTATGGATAGTTCTATGCTGGTCGGGTTCATCCAACAGAGTCCAATCAGCTGGTTGAAATACGCCAGAAGGAAGGAGAAACTCTGAAGGGGTATGTTCAACGATTCATGCGAGCATCTACTAGGGCCAAGACAGTTGAGGATGAAGGGAAGATGATGGCTCTTACTGCTGGGGTACGACGCCACTCATCTCTTTGGAACAATTTGCGGAAGAATGGAGTCAAGAGTACTTAGGAATTTTTGGATCAAGCAGACAGGTGCATCATGCTCGAGGAAGCCATTGCCAATGAAGGAAAGCCTTCCACAGACGACCAGGGCCTGAATGAATCTCTCGCCAAAGCCGCCAATGAGTCTGAGAAGACCAATGGCAATGACAAAAATAATGGGAAGAATTGGGGTAAAAGGGTGAACCATGAGCCGACGACGTCCGATAACAAGCACCTGAAACAAAATAAATACAAGCCGAGGTTCAAAAATTATACGACCCTAATCGATAGCAGAGCAGAAGTGTACCAGGCCACTCACACAATTGTTCCCTTCAGGTGACCAACCCTAATTAGGAAGGACATATCTAAGAGAGATACTACCAAGTTTTGTCATTTTCATAACAATTATGGCCATGACACCAACGAGTGCAACCAGCTCAAGGATGAGATTGAGTTCCTTATTAGACAAGGACACCCGAGGAGGTATGTACGAGCAGCTGGAGGCTCTCAGCGAGAGGCTCAAGGAGGCAACGAGCAGGCACCTGTACGCCAACGCTCGCCACCTTTACAGCCAGCTCCACTTGCTGGTACATTGTTGACCATCTGCGGAGGACCACACATAACAGGTGATAGTGGGAAGGCGACGGAAAGATATGCCCGAACCTTACGTCATGACCAGGACATTGAAATGTTGAATGTAGAGGAGCGAACTCCCAAAAAATCTCGAATAGAGGAAGAATCGATAACTTTCTCCGAGCTTGACGCTCAACATGTTCGATTCCCCCATTCAGATCCTCTGGTCGTGGATGTCCAGATTGCAAATATGATGGTTAAGTAGGTGTTAGTAGATACAGGAAGCTCAGTCAACATTCTGTATAAATCTTCACTGGAAATGATGAAATTGTCAGTGCAAGATTTGGAACCATGCAACCAAACCATTTATGGTTTTTTTGGCGAAGGGCTCGCACCAACTGGGTCGATCAGGCTTCCAATCATAGCAGGAACTTCACCTGCAAACAAGACATTACTCGCTACTTTCACAGTAGTTGATTGTCATTTTGCATATAATGATGTGATTGGAAGGCCTATTCTAGTCGACCTGTGAGCTGTGACCTCTGTCTGGCACTTACACATGAAGTTTCCAACCAATGTTGGAGTGGGATTCGTGTTGGGAAACTAGTGAGAAGCGTAGGAATGTTATAATTCCTCGATCACCAAGGCAAAAAGAGGCAAATTGGGGGAAAAAGCCGAGAAAAGGCAGATCAGGTGAACATGTCTCCAAATAGGGTGTTGCCCAAAGTGAGGATAGAGACTTAGATCCTCGCTTTGGGAATTTTGAAGAAAATGTTGGACCCATGGAGGACCTCGAGGAGGTCCAACTAGAAGAAGCAGATCCGACTACGGTTGTGAAAGTCAGTAAAAACTTAGAGACAACAACAAAAAATAAACTGGTGGAATTTTTAAATGAGAATCAGGAGGTGTTTGCCTGGTCGCATAAAGATATGGTTGGGATAGACCCAGCGATGATCAGCCATGTCTTAAATATAGACAAAAGTTTTCGACCTGTACAACAAAAAAGAAGGCTTCTTGACAAAGACAGATTGAAGGTGCTAAAAGATGAAGTCGAGAAGCTGAAGGAAAACAGATTCATTAGGGTAGCGTTTTATCCATCTTGGGTCTCTAATCCCGTACTAGTTCCCAAGCCGAATGGCAAGTGGAGGACGTGTGTGGATTTCACAGACCTTAATAAAGCTTGCCCGAAAGATTGTTTCCCACTTCCAAGGATCGATCAGCTGGTCAATGCTACATCAGGGCATAAAATTTTATCATTCATGGACGCATACTCCGGGTATAATCAAATCAGTATGCATCCACCTGATGAGGATCACACTAGCTTTCGAATAGATACATGACTTTACTGTTACAAAGTAATGCCCTTTGGTTTGAAAAACGTTGGTACGACTTACCAGCGACTGGTCAACCATATGTTCAAAGAGCTGATTGGCGTTAACATGGAAGTATATGTCGATGACATGCTGGTTAAGTCGAAGAAAGCTGAAGAACACATCGAGGACCTTCGAAAATGCTTCAACATCTTGAACAAATATTAGATGAAGCTAAACCCTCTCAAGTGTTCTTTTGGTGTTGGATCATGGAAATTTTTAGGATTCATAGTAAACTCGTGGGGAATCGAAGCTAATCCCGAAAGGATTCAGGCCTTGATCGAGATGCAGTCTCCTGCCAAGATGAAAGATGTTCAAAGCCTAACTGGGAGGATCGCCACCCTGAGTAGATTCATATCCAAGTCTACAGACAAGTGTGTTCCATTTTTTAATCTACTCAGAGGTAACAACAAGTTTGAATGGACAGAGGAATACGAGCAGGCTTTTCAAGCGCTAAAGTCCCACATGTCACAACCACCAATCTTGTCTAAGCAGATCAAAAAAGAAACTTTGTTCATCTATTTGGCAGTCATAGAATATGCTGCTAGTACTGTTTTAATCAGAGAAAAAGACAACGTTCAGAAAGCAGTATATTATGTGAGCAAGAGGTTATTGGGAGTAGAGTTGCGATATCCACCCATTGAAAATTTAGCCTATTGCTTGATTCTGGCCTCAAGGAAGTTGTGGCCTTACTTTCAAGCTCACCCCATCGTGGTGCTCATCGACTAGCCATTACAGCAAGTCTTACAAAAACCAGAAGTCGATGGTCAATTATTACAATGGGCAGTCGAACTAGGGAAATTCGACATTTCTTATTCTCCACGAGTAGCTGTGAAAGGGCAAGCTCTAGCAGACTTTGTCGCAGAATTCACCAGGATCCCAATTAGCGAACCGATGGAAGAAATGGAAAGTCAAAATCAAAATCCTTCCTGGAAGTTATTCGTAGATGGCTCTTCCAATGAGCATAATGCGGGAGCAGGTTTGATCTTAATCACACCCGAAGGACATCTGTTCCATTGTGCAATCAGATTCGACTTTACAGCGTCAAACAATAAAGCCGAGTATGAAGCCCTGCTCGCAGGATTAAGACTAGCTAAGGACATGGATATAAAGTCACTGGAAATATATAACGATTCCCAACTAGTAGTTAATCAGATTACAGGGGAATATCAGGCTAGGGGTCTTAAGATGGTTGCTTATTTGAAAAAAGCAATGGACTTATTAGCACAGTTTGGAAAGTATACTCTCCAACAAGTACCTCGCGATCAAAATTCGAATGCTAATGCCTTGGCCAAGTTAGCAAGCGCTAAAGATGCTGACACCTTGAACATAGTGCCAGTTGAACACTTGTCAGCACCAAGCATTCAAGTAGAAGAGTATTCACTGGTGATTCAAGCGACCGGCACATGGATGATACCCATCATCAAATATCTCGACCAGGGATTGCTACCAACAGATGATAACAAGGTGAGGACGCTTTAGAGACAGTCGACTTGATTTATTATGGTCGACGAATTTTTTATAGAAGAGGATACTCAATTCCTTTGTTGAGAAGTATTTCTAAGGAGAAAGCCAAGGAACTGATGCAAGAGGTCCATGAAGGCTTTTGTGGAGATTATGCTGGGGGCAGAGTTTGTCGAAGAAGATCTTAAGGCAAGGATATTTCTGCCTTACCATGAATGAGGACTCAATGGATTTCGTTCGAAAGTGTGACAAGTGTCAAAGATTCTCCAAGATACCGCAAGCAGCCTCAAATGAGCTCAAACAGATGCAAAGCCCATAGCCATTCACAATTTGGGGGATTGATTTGATTGGGTCTTTACCTACGGGAAAAGGGAACGTCAGGTATGTAGTAGTTGTTGTTGACTACTTTACAAAGTGGGCTGAAGCTGAGCCATTAGCAATGATAACGACCAAGAAAGTATTGGACTTTGTCATAAAAAACATTGTGTGTCAGTATGGGTTGCCAAGGAAAATTGTCTCAGATAATGGCACACAATTTGATAGTGACCTTTTCACTGATTTCTGTGAGAGGCATGAGATTATAAAAAGTTTTTCATCAGTAGCTCATCCGCAAGCAAATGGAAAAGTTGAGGCTGTCAATAAGACTCTGAAGGACACACTGAAGAAAAGGCACGAAGAAGCAAAAGGTGCATGGCCAGAGCAATTACCAGAAGTACTTTGGTCGTATAGAACATCCCATCGAACAGCAACAGGCCATACTCCATTTTCCTTGGCTTATGGGTGTGAAGTCATGTTGCTTGTTGAGCTCAACCCACCATCACATAGAAGGTTGACATACGATTAAAGCACTAATGATCAATTATTGATGGAGTCCTTGGACTTGGTCGATGAAAGGCGCGAGCAAGCTCAACTTCGAGTAGCAGCTCACCAGCAAAAGGCCGCTCGATATTTTAACTCTAAAGTACGTGAAAGAAAGTTTAACATGGGAGATTTGGTACTTAGAAGAGTTTTTCTCAACACTCGCGACCAAGCTGCTGGAGTGCTTGGACCAAACCGGGAAGGTCCATATCAGATTGAAGAAGTTCTTCAACCAGGCACATATAAACTTGCTCGCTTAAACAAAGATCTCATTTCTCGTTATTGGAATGGAGAACATCTGCGCAAGTATTATCAATAAACAATTCTTTTTAAAGAACTGGCTTGTATTAATTTCACTTTTTACAAGTTTATGAACAAGGGCTAGTCAATTACATGATTGGTCACTTACAAGTGTAAGATCAATTTTTGATCACTTGTGTAGACACGATTTTGTCCAATTATTACGAGAAATAAAAGGAACTGTGCGCAACCAGTTATTCTTGCCAAATTATTTTATTTATTACAAGTATTTGCTCATTACGTGTGTTGTTTTGTTATATTACCATTTTTTATTATGAGTACGCGAGCAGTAATGTTCGAACAGGACTTGGTAATGGCAAGTGGCCGAGAGCACTAAGCTCCTCAATCACTTAGGGGGCATATAAGATACTAAGCAAGCAAATCATATCAACAGGCATATGTAAACAACAAAAGCAAAATAAGGGAAAGCATACTACGGTACTTAGAGTATTTTTCAAAAAAATTTAGTATAAATTTTGTAAATTCAAAACAAAGTGTTATGCTAAGTTCGGTCATACAAATGGATGTTTTAATAGTATCAAATATTATAATATCAAAATGAAATGTTTTACACCGCGAGCAGTTATTACTCGAATTTAAATTAATAAATTAAAAGAAAGGCTGCCTGGAGCAGAAAAATTGTCCCAAGATTGCGAACCGTAGTTTGCATGTTCCAGTTACAAATATATATAAAAAAAGTATTTAAATCACTGAGCAGTAGGAGGATCTGGCTGGGATTGCCGATCGACGGTAGTCCCCGTATCCTCTTCAACAGCTTCGGTGTCAGTCGCCAAGGAGATTTCAGGGGATTCCTGAGCTTTCTGTTCCTTCGCCAGACGAGCGGCACACTTCGCCAGTTCATCCTACTTTACCTACTCGGGAAGATAGTCGAAGTTCGCCTCTGGATTGTTTTTCCAGAACAAGTAGAAGCAGTTGAAAGTCGCTCATTTGAACTTCTCCAAATTGCGAGACTTAGTTTCCTCGAGCAGTTTAACTCGTCCCTCCAGCTCAGCGGTTTCCTTTCGGCTGATCACCAAGTCATCTTGAAGTTTGGTGGCTTCTTTGAAGTTAATCTCCAAAGCCTCCTTAAACTTCTCCTTGATGGCAGTAGCTTTGGCCACCGACTCTTGACACTTCCTTAACTCCTTGCTCAGGCTGGCAATTCTAGCCTCGACCGCCTTAATCTCCTTGGCATGTCTGAGCTCGGCCACCTTGATCTCCTCGGTAAATCTGGCCTCGGTCTCCTCAGCTCGATGCCAGCTATGCCCTATGATCTAGATACCCTACGAGGAGAAAAAGAAAAGTAAACCAATCAGGGGAAATTAAAGAAAGTGTTGTTCGATTAAAGAAAAAAGAAGAAATACACTTACACTGAGGACTTCATACAGCCCGCGGCTGATAACCTGGCTGTTCTTTAGCGGAGGGAGATGAGAAAAGGCTTCCTGGCCACGACGATGCCTGGATAGCCTTTGTAGCTTCTCATGGGTAGCGTTATAGGCACTACCCAGCAGGTTGTTGGCCATGGATCTCCCCACCTGCTCGAGGGGAAGGCGATTGCGAGGAGGAGGATGAGGAGTTGTAGTCCTAGATGGAGTGGGCGCTAGAGGGTCCTTTGTTTGAGCCCTTTTCTTGGAGGGATCATTACTGCTCTCCCCAGGGTGCCGCCTGCTCGTTTTCTTTTTTCTTTCAGGAGCTTCCACATTTGTGTATATGTCAAAGGCGTCCTCGGAAGGCATGACTGCAAGACAAAAACAAACGATCAGACAATATAATTTAAAGGAGTAAGGGAATAATGAGAAGGGAAATTCTAAGTAATATACTCGAGCTATTTTTACTGGTCAATATATTATTTATAGAACTATTGCTACACTCACTCTCTGTCTCGAAGAAGTCTGAATTAAAATTACTGGTTGTAAATTTAAAGTTATCATCCATGTCAAATAAATGATAGGGATATGCAAGCTATCTAAGAGTGAGAGGTCTATACCGTTCTCGTCAGAAGACTCGAGTACACGTTCGGTATACTCTGGTAGATTTTGCTTACCCATCCCATGTTGGGCAGAGGCAGCAGCAGCCCGAAGGTTGCTGGATGGTTCCCGGATGGTCACTCCTGTTGCCCACCGTCTCGAGGGTTGTGACACATCTTGTTGTTGCTCGGGGATTTCCTCTCCAGTGGCTGTAATGCCCTGAAATTCCTAATGCGATTTAATGGCTGGATTAGTAGGCCGGGAGGGCCATAACTGTTTAATTATGCCATTAACTGAAAATATGCATGTTTATGTGAATTATATTATAATATGATGTTATATGCATGCATGTGGGTCCACATTTGATTATTAGGGTGTTTTGGTAATTTGGCCCGTTGAGGGCATATTTGTGTATTTTGGGTGCATATTGTGATTTGTGAATGAGATCCCATTATTATGGAGATATATTCGAGCTATTCTGCATGAGACGGTCTTATATTATAAATTAGCGGTTTTGTCATAACGGGGGTCTTTTATTGGGATATTGAGTTATGAGAATGTTATTTGATGATAAATTGGGAGTTATTGAGACCAGGAGGAAATTCTGGAAGTTTTGGCTATAATGTTCCTGGGGGTGTTTTCGGGACCCCGAGCACTAGGTTTTATTTGAGATTACTTAAGCTTGAAGTAGCTTGTCAGATAGAACCGTACGTTAGAAAACCTCTCGTTCTCTTCTCGTTAGTTCATTTTACTGGTCGAGGCACTTTCGAAGAAATCTCGAGTTCTAGGAGTCGGAATCAAGCGAGGATCGAGGCATAGCGATCCTAGGAAAGATTAGAAGTTTCTTGACCAAAGGATTTGACGAGAAACAACCCAATCAAAGGTAATCTAAGTTTTAAGTTTTGAGTTTTTAGAGTTTCTAACCTTCGAATTGGATTTTGTGAATCGTTGAGTTTTTGGTTCGTTTGAGCCTCGAGATTTGATGGTTTTGGATCATTGGGAAGCTTGGGAAATTTGATTCTTGGATTTGGAAGTGTTTAGGTATGTTTTTGGGGGTGTTTGGGATGATGGAAAATGGGTTTATGGCTGGTTCTGGGTTGGGGGTCGCGGCCCTGTTCTTGGGTGCTGCGGCCCTAGCTTGAAGAAGCTGGCGGAGCGATTTGGCCTTGCTAGGCGCCACGGACCTGGGTGTAGGGCGCCGCGGCCCTTGCTCCTGGAGTGGCTGGGGGCCACGGCTCAAGGTTCTAGGGCCGCAGCCCTTGGTTGGATTTGAGCCAGTTTGAGTGTTTTGACCTCGGGAACTTAGTTTTAGGCCTCGGGATTGTTCCTACTACCCGGATTAGTGGGGATTGATGTCCCGGAGGCTAGATCTTGGTTGTTGTTCATTTTATTGATGGTGTCCCATATTTGGTTATGACTAGGTGACAGCTAAAGGACTAAAAGTCAGATCGTTCTCAGGGGTTGTTCTTTTATTCATTCTCGCTCGAATCAGAGGTAAGAAAACTGCACCCTGTGTATATGACATGTATGATTGTTGTTGAGGCATGTTGGTTGAAAATGTGGACAATGATTGCATATTAAATGCTAGCGAACGTTATTTACTTGTGTATGGCAGTGATTAGTCAGGGACGACACTGGTCACGTATCACTGACCTAAGAGTCAGAAACGGCATAAGTGTCCTGAACGCAGGGCCGAATGAAGATTAGATCTAATCGATATCAGTGTTGAATGAACCTAAGGCATTAATGCTATACCGACCCTAAGTTCGATGAAACTTATAAGCATTTTGCTAGTCTAGGACTAGTTACTCAGACCCAGGGCCTAAGGCCTAGGTGACTGCTTGTCACATGGATAGGGAACAGAGTTCCATGGTTATGACTCTATGGTCATGAGGTAGGTTATGTTGGTGACTAGTCATCATGCACCTAACCTGTTTAAGCTAGTGAAAGGTTCACTTATCTGTTAAGCCCCGGTGACCCTATCGTCACATGGCTAAAGGGAGCTGTACCCATCTCAGTGACTTTTCTAATTGTCACTCCTTTATTTTGGACTGATAGTCCTGAATGATTATTATGATCATTGTTGATATTATTGTTGGAAAAACTCTTTGCAGGATCTTTATTTATTTTCATTCAATTTACATATTATCAAACAAACATGCAAATTCCTAGAACATGCTCCTATGAAATTGATACAAATACATAGTAAAGTAAAAACTTACATTACGCAGCGGAACTGGAACAACTCCATCCTTCAATCTCTCTAACCCTTGATTCCTTTCTGTAGCAGAGTATTATCAAGAGATTGAACAAGATCAGCAACACAGTCTTCCTCACCAAGCCTTTGATCAACCTAGAACTAGTGTGGGCTGGTTCTCAACACATGAGATAGAGATCTAGAAAAGAAGAAGAAGAGATTGTGACTAAGAAAGGATTATAGTGTCTAGGCTTTCACTTACCCAAATCAACTGAGACTGACTTGCTTATTTATGAAAACCCTAGATATCATATTCCTTATATAGGCAACTTAATGAGATTTATTTAAATTTAAATTAATTAAAAATAATAAACAAAAATAAAAGCATTGGGCTGCTATAAATAGACTTGGGCCCAATCTCTTTGTTTTGAATTTAAATCTCAACTGGGCCTAAATTCAAAACTTTTTATTTATTTATTTATTTTTTAATTAATTAATTAAATCCTTATTCAAATTAACTAATTATAATTTGAAACTTGATTTAATATTATTTATTTATATTGATACCAATTTATCAATATTAATAAATTTACCCAAAGATTCTCTTTTATTCTCTAAATCTCATATCTCTGTAAATTTTCCAAAATTGACCTAGTCAACTTTAAAAATCCTAATTGATAATTAAATCAATTAATTGAGACATTCTAGATGATTTACTCAAAGGTGATGCCGGGACCATGGATCCATGAAATCAAGCTCCAACAAGTTACCGTGAATTTATTTACGAATAATTTCACTACCTTATTAATTCCTCGTGACTCCACTATAGACTCGGAATTGAACTCTTGAATTCATAGAACGTATTTTCAAAACCATAAATACGTTATCCATTGTTATAACCATTACAATCAGTCAATCCTTTATCGATGACTTACTAACGAGCTGGGTGGAAATTACCATTTTACCCCTCATCAGTATTTTATCCTTAACTCCCACTAAGTTCCTTATAAATGATATTTCCGTGAACTTAATCACAGAAATGAGATCTCAATCATTTAACCTTTTGAAAAAAGCAATTAAGGAAATCATCTTTTCACTTCTCATATAGAAGTTATAGATTTCGTATCTATGAATAATACTCCCACTCAATTACACTAATAAATCTCCAAGATGTAAGTATGGGCTAGACCGTAGGGTAAGCTGGTAACGAACAAGTCAAAAGATTTAAATAATATAATTAGCAGAATATTATCACTCAGAATTAAGATTGACTTAATATATGGTCAACGTTGTGACATTTTGAGTTGTAAATAACTTGTAAAAGTTTTTTATGGGCCCATGAAAAGTTTTATGCTTTAAATAAAACATATAATTTCCTTTTTATTGGTTTTCCACCTTAGCCTGTTAATAACACTTAAAAGCATGTTTTTAACCATAGGACTCGGGTAGCGAGTCAAATTTCTAGTTCACCGTAACTGTTCTGGGGTAACCAGGGCGTTACAGTGGCACTCCCCGCGGTGGACTCCCTCACTTCCTAGTGAGGTGCCAATAGGACGACTAGTCTTAGATTGCTCTTAGTAGCCAGCTCCTTGACGCTCTTCTCAATATTCGTCATGCTGGTCAGAGCTGCAGCCTTCATCTCCATCTCTGGAGTGGGGTCTAGTCGATACCATGGACCTAGACACAACATCAAGGTTCTAAGGACGGTGAAGGAAAAACTGACAGAAAATAAATGACTAGCGATTGAGAAATTTACCTCCTTGTGTGAAGGCCAGGTTGTCGGCGACCAGGTCTGTCGTAAGGAAGTACTTTCCTGCGTTGGATTTGTAGGTGGCGTCACTCAGGAATATGTGATCAGATTCCTGGTGACAGAAGTGGAAAAACCCTGTGTTGTTTTGGTTGGGGTTGGATTTGAGATCGAAGAGATAATTGATCTCGTGTGGTATAGGCACATGCCATTTTTTATGGTTGTAAAGGATATAGAGTGTTGATAGCACTCTATATTCGTTGGGTATAATTTGGAAGGGGGCGACCTCGAAGTAATTGGCCACCCCTTGAAAAAATTCGTGCAGGGGCAAGATTGCCCTTGCCTCAATGTGAAACCTCGACCAGGCGCTGAAGGCGCCTCCAGGCACGTTTGCCCTTTGGTTGGAGGTAGGTTTGACTAAAGTAACCCCAGGAAGACCGTACTTCTTAAGGTATCTTGTCACTGTCCTAGCCGATATGACACTAGGAGGCGCAACATACCAGTCAACTTTTGGGTCGTTGCGAGGCCGGGCTTTGGGTTGAATTTTCGGTGGTGCAAAATTTACAGGTTGAGGATCATTTGAAGGACCCTCAGTATCGGTTGCTGGTTGGTTAGAAGGAGAATGGGTGGTTTTCTTTTTCCTACGAGCTATGTGTTTAACACGACCCATGTGTGGCTAACGGTCCGGAGATTTGGTCGTGGGGTTTTGTTGTGAAGATGGAAAGTCAGAGAAAGGAAATGACGATTGCTCTTGATCTTCGAACAACAGCGCGAGAAGATCATTGTCTATTGGCCTCTCACCTCCCCAAGGATCGTGCACGAATATCTGAGAAGAGTAAAGGGGAAATGAGAATCTACGACCAATAGATAGAAGAAAAAGAAATGTAAGGATAGCGTTGCTCGTGTGTAAAAGTTAAGCTTTTATACGACCCACAACATCCTAACATAAACACTAAAAACATGCGAGCAGTTTGTAAAAACGGATCAAAAAGTGGAAGTGAAAAGTTTTTTCAAGAAAACTTTTCGACTCCGAAAAACAGGCGGGAAAACCCCAGTTTTTTTGAAAATAGTAAAATTGAATTTTCACTTCGATTTCGGGCCCTAAAACAGTATTCCCATTTTCCACATTAATTTCTAAGCCTCACCTAATGTTTTTTACTACCTAAAATTCCTAGTCTATCATGTTTCTGCATACGAACCCGATTACCCAAAGTTTTTTCTCAAGAACATTAAAAACCCAAACCAAAAAACTTACAAAATTTATTCTAAATTGTACACCAGAGAAGATGAGTTCAAAACTTACTTGGATTGCGGTTTTCAGAGAAATCACCAAGGTTGTTTCTCGGAGCTGATCGAACACGTCTCGGATCACCGAAGCTTTTTGGGTTTTTCTTGGGAAGTTCTTCTGAGTTCTCGAGGAGAGATAAGGATATGGTAAAAAGTGAAAAGTGAGAAAGGAGATATGTTTATACTGATCGTGGTGAAGATAAAGAGGTAATAATGGGGGTAAGATTTCGATGCATTGTTAATCGTATTAGCCGTCAAAATATTTTTGGGAAACTGTAAAGGTCATGATGGCTTACTTTTTTGAAAAGGCGTTGACAGACGTGACAGATCAGATGAATCGCTGGTCGAGTAAGTTTATTAAATGCTGGTCGCATTAAAATAAACTTGGGGGGCAAATGTTTACCCAAAAAAGGTTCATCTGATGACGTGGCAAGACCAGTACATACGTGGGATGCGCGTGACTATTTAAGCAGTTACATTTCTGGTCGACCATCGACCAGAGGATAATTCACTCGGCAGAAGGCATATTTTATGGGCGACCAAGCTGGTCATAGTATATTAGATACTTTTTATTGATATGTGATCTTGCATTTATGTAATAATTGTAATTTCCATTATTATTTGAGATACGCTTGTATTAAATGTAATCAAGGCCCATCGCCCCATAAGGAGATCCTTGAGCCTATAAATAAGACTCAAATGGTTCATGAGAAGGACTTTTGGGGAGACTTTTGGGATGTGGAGAGAGAGAATTATTGTTTTTACGCAATACCTTGTATCTTTTGTTGAGCTTGTGAAACTTAGTAAACCCTAGTTTGCTGATGCAAGTTTTCATTACATTAATAAGAACACTAAGTGGACGTAGGTCATTACCATCACCTGGGGCCGAATCACTATAAATCTTTGTGTCATTTATCTTTTTGGCTTGAACTCATCTCATTTCTGTCGTTTTACTTGACTCCGTGTCGTTGACCAAATCAAGGGTCAACAAACACGTTTTCCTATTCATGGGGCATACAAACAAGATCAAAAAGTGGAATTTCAAAGGTTCAACAAGTCTCAAGAAAATATCAAATGCTTATCCTATAGCCATGAACCCGAATGTACAATGTGGAATGAGAAATCATTTTTTCTTCAAAATTTCATGAAATTGGAGGAAAAATTGACTAACCCAAAGCTTAAACTACACTAAAACAGCCACAAAATCTTTATTTTACAAAGATTTATCACAACAATTCCAAGAATGCAATTCCAAAGGCATATACAAGTTCTAACAAGTTTTTGTGTAGAATTTTAAAGCTTAAAATGCTTGAAAGTAAAGATCAAGAAGAGAGAAACTTACTCAAATGGGTGGAAGAGCTTTGGGTTTCTTGAGAGTTTCCTTTGAAATTGCTTGGAGAGACATGGAGCCTTGATGAAGAAGTTGGCCACGGCAAGGAAGAGTGTTTTTGTGATGTTCCTTTTGGCTTGAGAGGGATAGGCATGCATGGGCCTATTTAAAGGAAAAGGAGGAACTATTCAATTACCCTAAAACTCTTAGTATTCTATTTCCCATGATTGGGACTGATAAGTGCCACTTTTATGGCCTGAAAAGTTCAGTTGTGGGTTTACTTGAAAAGGCGGGAGAATATAGAAAGTCATTTTTTGGAATTTTGGGACACAGAAAATATTAAAGTTACTGGTGAGTCACCACGTGGAGGCAACTACTAGGATATTCTCTGAATTTCTGATTGGCTATTCAATTTTTGGAGGTTTATTGGTCGGACTTTTGATATTTGTGAAAGTTACTGACCAGGTGGAAACTTTTGGATGACCTCAATAACATTTGGCTAGAGAAAAAGTTTATCATACGAGTAAATCATATGATAAACTTGGGGGGCAAATGTTATCCCCAAAATTTTGTTCGAAGACGTGGCAATCAGATGGGACAAGTGGCAATGCATGGTCAGTAAATGACACACTGATAGTCAATAAATATGTTGACTAAATAAGTGCAAAGGTTGGAAGTTGACCTGCGGAGTTGTGATATAACTGGCCAGGAAATAGATTTACCTGGTCAGGAAGTGACATGTCCGACCAGGTAAGGTTTTTGACCGACTAGTAATGTGTTTTGGCCGACCAGTATTGTGTTTTGGCCGACCAATCACTTCAGTAATGTGATATAGCCGACCAGTCATCTCATAGATGGGTTTCATCTGACCAGTCATCTCAGAAATGGGTTTCATCCAACCAGCTATGTCAGATTGAGGAGTGTAGCCGATCGGATGTGTCAGAATCTCAGGAGTTAACTGCCCAGTGACTTCTTCACATAATCTCAGTAACAACTTCAACCCGAATCGCTTGTAACCACCGCGCGAATCTCTCAGATATCCCGAAGTAATAACTATATTGTTGTAATTTGAATTTGTTTATTATTTATTAATTAAAGTTGGTTGAAACAACCAAAGACCCCGACAAAATGGGGATATTTTTAATGTACGATCCATGAGCCTACAAATAAAGAGCTCATGACATCATTGGGGGGATCTGGTCTTTTGGAGACTTTTAGACTCTCTAATTGTGAGACTTTGGGACTGTGGGACATTCTTGGGGCATTTTTTGAGAGATCTTAGAGAGAGAAAGCTTGTATTCTCTAGAGAGAGAAACTCTGTATTTTTCTACTTACACTTAAGAAACTCAGTTGACTCAGGTTCATCTGATCTTAAGTGTAGGCTACATATATCACAACTCTAAGTGGATTAGACTATTACCAACAAATTAGGGTTGAACCACTATAAAATTATTTATGTTATTTATTTTCTATTCAAGGTTTATTGTCGTTTTTGCGTCTACTCGATAATAGGTACATTAGATTAAGAGCAATGAAAACAAATGAATATGAATATGAATAGGATCTAAAATTGAGATTTTTCTTAAAAATTAAGATTTTTTTTTGTGAGATAAAAAAATTAAGAATATTTAGATAAAAGTAAAAGTAAAAATTATACCAAACAAGCTCCTAGAATGGAATAGGACAAATAATAATTTCCCCTCGAACTATGACCATTGTAGAGTCTTGCCCCCAAACTATAAAAATCATTGAAAATGTGCCATTTATATTGAACGGTTTGCTAATGTGATTATAGGCCACATGCATAGTTGCAGTACAAAGATCTATTTAACTAACTGAATCTAGTCGAAGTAGAGTTTGTTAGTGCTAAACATACAAATAATACAAATAGTAGCTCTAAGAATACAGATGCATACTCCAACAATATATCATTAGACCACTATTTATGTATGTAATTTCTGCTTAGACTCTCGAATCGCACTATATTAGTGTCATATCAGTGCTATATCAACAAATTATTTTAAAAAATGATCGGAATGCAATAGAAGACACATTTTTAATTTTTTTTATATAGCTTAGGGGATTATTGCCACGTAAAAAAATTGGGGGACAAAAATCTACAAAAAATCATAGTTGGAGGTGAAAAAAATATTATTTTTCTAGTGGAATAACATCAAATATAATTAAAAATAACAATTTTTTAAATGTGTATTAAGATGGTGTTTCCTCTAATTTATAAAAGAAATGATCATTATTGCACCAAAAACCAAAATGGTAGAAAACCCATGTCGACAAGAAATTCTTTAAACAAAGCATCCCACCCACCAAACGGGACCTAAATTGATTGTAGTTGTGTCCTACTGCTTACGAGTGTAATGATCTTTCCAGAAGTATCTATTCCAAAACTTGATAGACTCGTTTTGTTTAGGTCAAAAAGCAGAGCACAAAAAGCAAGAAGAAGAAGAAGAGGAAGAGTGATTAGCAACCATGTCTCGGATACTTGTTCAGCCCGTAGGTCAAAAGAGGCTCACCAATGTCGCCGTAGTCCGTCTCAAGAAGCACGGTAATCGCTTCGAAATCGCTTGTTACAAGAACAAGGTCCTCTCATGGCGTTCTGGCGTGTAAGCTTTCCTCTTAGACAATATATATTTATATATACTTGTTAGGAGTTAGTATAGTGCTGTAAAGAAGAACAAAAATGTTCAACAGATGTTTGCATCACTGCTGTGCTTATAACATTTATTGGAATTATCTTAGGACTGTAGCCCTAGTTTTTTAATGCAATCAATGTTTGGGGAAATGGGTATTCCACAGATACATATGATGGGTTATATATGTGTATATATATTGATTTGATGGGAAAGTAGGAGAATGTGTTTGTATGTGTAGTTGAAAATTTAAGTGATGGAATTTGGGTTTGAGACAGAGAGAAGGATTTGGACGAAGTGCTGCAGTCGCAAACGGTTTACTCGAATGTCTCGAAAGGGGTTTTGGCGAAATCTAAAGACTTGATTGCTGCATTTGGGACTGATGATCAGACCCAAATATGTTTGGAGGTCAGTTCAATTTGCTGATGATAATGAACTATGTTGATTTTTATTTATGGAAATGGTTGTGTTTTGATTTGGGTGTGGGGTTTTTTTAATCTTCAGATTTTGGACAAAGGAGAGCTTCAAGTTGCTGGGAAGGAGCGAGAATCTAAGTTATCCAGTCAGTTCAGGGACATTGCTACCATTGTTATGCAGAAAACATATAATCCCGAAACTCAGCGCCCTTACACCATAAGCATGATCGAGCGCCTTATGCGTGATATTCATTTCGCCATTGACCCAAATAGCGGCTCCAAGAAGCAGGTTTCAATTAATTTAGTTTTAATGTTAAATTTATGTTCTACTTATTGATAGTTGACAATCCAATGGACGAGTGTTAAGTTTCAATTCATTGTTATTGCTGTTCTTAAACACATTGTATGAATGCCTTTGTCTCGTCTTTGCAATAGCTGAAACTAATAGATTCATTTTGTTTTTTTCGCTCACTCATTTGTCTAATATTTTCTTGGATTAAATAGACATTAATGGTTTTTCTTTTCCAGGCACTGGAAGTTATTCATGAACTTCAGAAGCACTTTCCAATAAAAAGGTCTCCAATGAAATTACGGCTCAGTGTTCCTGAAGAAGGACTTTCAGCTCTCATGGAAAAGCTGAATGCATGGAATGCAAAAATGATTTCAAAAGATAAATCAGGAAGTCAGCTATCTTGTGTAAGTCTGATTTTATCATTCAGTTGTTATGTAAATGTTTTCTACTTGCTGCTACCAGGTCTTTTAAGTTTAGTCACTTCTCTTTCGCCTAGATTAACATTACTCTATAGGAGAAAACTTTCGTGTTTATATGTGCCAAAAATTCATGAGAACCCCTCGTAGACATGTTAAGTTTATCGAAAGGTTTGCACACCCTGCTAGGAGATTGAATTTATGATTGAGATCAGGCAATAGTTTTCAAGAAATGCTTGTTTTGACTTCCTATAACCTCATCAGAAATAGGGAAATGGTAGATGATACAAATACAAGCCCATCTTTCTAAGTTATTGGCTTGCAGAAAATGAATGAACACCATGTAGTTGGTTAAAGTTTTTATTTTCATTTCATTTATGCAAACAGTGACAGTTAGCTAATTAAGTCATCAACTATTTCTTGCGGTGACTTATTAAAGTCCAATTGATACCGAAGTCTCAGTTCTGGTGTTCAATATATTATTTTTGGCACAGATTTGTGAGTTGGACCCTGGTTTTTATCGCGACTGTGAGGCCTTAATGAATAATCTGAAGGGAAAGTTTGAAGTTCTTGCACTTTCCATTCATGCTGAAGGAGACGCTCATTTGGATCAATATGATGAGGAGGAACATGAAGCATCACACTCGCGCAAGGAGCTGACTGCAACTGTAGCAAAATTGAGTGACAAATTGCAAAAACAAACTATCTCCACCACCACAAGTGGTGGGAATGCTGCAGCAGGGGAAGGAAAGCAAAACAAATGCAGTACTTGTAATGCGCTCGTAGGCGATTCGAGTCAGTACAGAGAGCACTTCAAGAGTGATTGGCATAAGCATAACTTGAAACGCAAGACTCAAAATCTCGCCCCTCTCACAAAAGAAGAATGCATGGCTGACATTGAAATTTGCGACTCCAAGGCAGATCTGAAGGAATATTCATTCTAGATTGGTCACTTTCTGCATACTGAGTACAGGATCTGTTGTATACCTTATGTCCAATTTTGTTTACTAAATACATTGTGTAAATGAAGTTTGTTTGAATCATCTGGTTTGAGCTGAAAATTCCTCAAGAAAGACTTGAAATATATGTATGAAAACTTTAAGCATACAACACGCTATTCTAACTTTTGGACCCATACATAGTACACTATTCTCTTGACATTAGGAGTCTTTGGGTTTGAATCATTTTTGGGATTCAAATATACCTCTTCTATATAATAAATGTGGAGATAATGGAAATTCTTAGTCTTAATGGTTTGTTTTATTAATTTTAACAGAGAATGTTAAATATTTAATGGAATATACTTTTAAAATTAACTTAAAAATAAATATTTATCAATTATATTAATATAAATTTAAATATTATAAAATATTATTATAATAATATTTAATATAAAGATACATATACAATAATTATATCAATATAAATTCAAATTCAAATGTTATAAAATATTATTATTATAATAATAATATATAATACAAAATTGGATATTTAATAACTATATTAATAGATATTTAAATGTTATAAAATATAAATATGATAATAATATATAATCTTATTTTTTTTTACTAATTATATTAATATGAATTCAAATATTATAAAATATTATTATTATAATAATATTTAATACAAGACTAGATATTTAATATTTATACAAATATAAATTTTAATATTATAATATTATAATAATAATATATAATACATAATCTTAATTTTAAATATTATAATAATATTTATTATAAGGCTACCTATATAATAATTATATTAATATAAATTCAAATTCAAATGTTATAAAATATCGTTATTATAATAATATATAATACAAAATTAGATATTTAATAACTATATTAATATAAATTTAAATGTTATAAAATATTATTACGATAATAATATATAATCTTCTTTTTTTATTAATTATATTAATATGAATTCAAATATTATAAAATATTATTATTATAATAATATTTAATACAAGACTAGATAATTAATATTTATACCAATATAAATTTAAATATTATAAAATATTATTATAATAATAATATATAATACATGATATTAATTTTTATTAA
Source organism: Humulus lupulus (assembly GCF_963169125.1). Taxonomy (NCBI): domain Eukaryota; kingdom Viridiplantae; phylum Streptophyta; class Magnoliopsida; order Rosales; family Cannabaceae; genus Humulus; species Humulus lupulus. Next base: position 20,882,636 of record NC_084802.1, on the reverse strand, counting down.
AAAAATTATCATTTATGTTTGAAAATATTATCATATTATATATATTTAAAAAAAAATCGTAAACAATATTTTGGTTTAATTTTTCATTTAATATGTTTATGCTATTCTTTTATATATAATATTATTTATTTATTTAAAATATTTATATAACAATGATATAAATTTAATAAATATAATTAATAAATTATATAAATAAAACTAAACAAACGACGTTGCTTGTATCTAGTATATATATAAAATTATAGGAGTGACTTTGGTGCAGTCAAGTGGCTTTTTTTGGCACTTAAATATTTTAATTTTTTTTTTAATGATAGTATACATTATAGTCATTTAAGACATCCTGCAAATTTTTAAGAAATTTGAATAATTTACAGTGTTGAAAACAAAGTTCAAATAATTTTTGAAAACAAAATTCAAATAATTTGTTGTACGCATGTCTATTTTTTTAATATAGAAATTTACACAAAATACCATTTTTTTTCCCACTTTGTTTCTTAATTACAATGGATCGGGAAGTTTTTCTTTTTTATGTTTTTCATTTTATTTTTACATTTTTATGGTACACAAATTAAACAATATCTATGGGATCCCATATGCATATAAAATGGATCTATATTATTTATTAATTATAGAAAAAAATTGTATCATTATCATTGTTATTATTAAATTTATGCTTCCTAGAGTTTTATTTCTTGTGATTTAGGGTATGTTTGTAGTATATATGAATTATATATAGCTAGTATATATCATCTTTGCTATATGGAACAACCTGACGGGCAAGAGGCACATCATACAACTGTTCCCACTGAAAGAGTCCAGATGTTCAGCAACATCCTGGGAAGCAACTGGTGGGCCAAGACGACGATGGGAGTTCAGCGTCACTCCCACCAAATCCTAATCCAGGATACTTAACAAACATTGAGATGGAGAATGCCCAATTAAGGAGCCATCTCGCTAGGGAAAACAGACAGATCGAGGAGGTACTAGCTCGGTTACCCCCTCTTGCAACTGATGCTAATGTTGGAAAGAGACAAAGATAGTCTCTTAAGTCCCACAGGATTAGTTGGTCAAAAACCGGTCGTTCTGTCAGGACCGCCACCTCGAGCTTTGTACCTTCAGAGCGAAATCACCGAAGTGCTCAGCCCACTAGCCATCACAGGAACCATCATTTGCATATCAGTCAGTCGGTCAGAAATGCGACCCCCAGCTCCGTGCCTTCTGCAAAAATTCTTAGGAATGCCCACAACAACCCGCCAGAGCGAGCTAGGACAAGTTCACGGAGACAAAACTCCACAGTGAATCCTCCTGTGCCGCGATCAGAACCCTAGGCACAGAGAACTCGGGGCATTGGGGTAGAGTCGAAGCGGGTTAATTTAGTTTGTCCTTTTTCAACGAGGATAGCCTCACCAATAAGGCATTTGCCATAACCGATTAGACATTCTACACCACAGTGCCCACAAAGAGACGCTCCAACTCGTGGAAATAGTAGGAGAAATCCTTCCTCGTCAGTAGACATTTACCTCCCACGAGCACGTGCTGATAATCCAGGTCCTCGATCTCAGTCGTGGGCTGTAAGTTTTGCAAATGGAAGTTACTGGACGAGGAGCCAATGTGGAGGCAGGTCTGAGAGCGACCTGAGGAATCACTTTAGCTCAGCGCAAAGTCCTCGGTACGATCCACAACCCGACCTGTGCAATCATCTGAATTCACAAAGGAGGTATCCAGCTCGCAATGATGATATGAGTTATACTCGACATGAGGGAGGTCCGTCTATCCTACGCGACAATGGAAATGTCCCACCTATCCAAGCTCGAACTTGGAGGGACAACAACCCATCAAACACGTACAATAGGATGGGAGCTGGTGAAAAACCCCCAGTTAACCTAGAGACCTAAGACCTAGCCCTTGAGCGACTGGCCTTGATGGAGGAGCAGATGAAGAAGCTCTTATCCAAAAAAAAATGATTGATGATTGTGACTCTGATGAGGAGCTCGAACCTTTCGCCCTGAACATTGCAACAACTGCGTATCCTATTGGCTTCAAGATGTCGAACATGCCATCATTTGATGGAAACACAGATCCATCCGATCACCTCGGGATGTTCAATACATTGATGATGGCCCACAATGTCGGATTTGACTTAAGGTGTTTTCTCTTCCCCATGACTCTGATCGGGCCTGGCAGAGAATGGTTCAAGAAGTACAAAAAACATTTGATAAGCTCTTGGAAGAAGTTGTCTTCCGAGTTCAAGAAAGCGTTCCGAGCTTCAAAGGCAGCTCGCGTAGAGGCTGACTCATTGGCCAACGTAAAACACCAACATGGTGAATCCTTGAAAGCATATCTGAGTAGATTCGCCAATATTGTAGCACGAGCTAGAGATGCTGATGATAGTTCCAAGCTCATGGCGATGAGAACAGGAATCCTGGTGGGAGGTGATCTATGGCAGGAACTCCAACAGAAAGGGGTTAAAAGTGTAGATGATTTCTTGGCCCGAGCTTAGAAGTGGATAAACCTGGAAAAGGAGCGATATGCTATCGTAGGATCTAGCCAGGCCCCTATTCAGCCCGCTGGAGCAGTGACAGGTGTTGCAGCTACGACTTAACCTATTACCTAGAATAACCAAGCAGGAAACAACAAGAGAAAATAGAATGGTGAGAGTGACCAGAACAACACGAAGAAGAACAAGTTCGGAAAAATTCAAGCCCATCTATGCCACCTACACTGACCTGACGAATACACGGGAACATATTTTCCTGGAAAACTCTAATCGCCTTCCATGGAAGAAACCAAAACCTTTAAGGCATCAGAGAGCGAAGAGAGATCCCTCAAAGTTTTGTTGATACCAAAATGACATCGGTCATAATATTGATGATTGCCGACAGCTGAAGGATGAGATTGAGACTCTCATTCGGGTTGGACCGTTAGCCCAGTATGCCCGAAATCGAATTTCTTCCAATCAACCTGCCTGGCAGAATTCTCGTCCAGCTCCAGAAGCTCCGGTAGGTCAGCCAAGGGCGCAGGTGGATCAGACAAATCAAAATCAGGTTGACCCTCCCCCAATAGCAGGAGGAGATATAACTACTATTGCCGGAGGATCTCATTTAGCGGGCACGAGCAACAAAGCCTAAAAGAGGTATATCCAGGAGCTGAAAACTCATAACAGTGTGGAATTTATCCTGGAGCAGTGGTTATCAAAACAACAATGGTTGGAAAAACAACCAATCATTTTCACAGAGGAGGACGCTAGCCACGTTCAATTCCCACATAATGACTCGCTGGTGGTAACCGTGCAACTAGCTAATCGAAGGGTGTGAAGTATATTGGTAAATAATGGAAGCTCAGTAAATGTGCTTTTCAGGTCCACCCTAGAAATATATGGGATTGTCCGTGATCGATCTCAAAGCGACCTCAATGACATTGTATGAATTTTTAGGTGAAGGGACGGTGGCCATAGGAACAATCAGACTGGTGGTTACACTAGGAGATGATGCACGAACTGTTACAAAGATACTTGAGTTTGTGGTAATCGATTGTCTGGCTGCATATAATGCGATTTTAGGATGACTCGCATTGATGGTTTTTGAAGCCATCACCTCGATCCGACACCTGGCAATGAAGTTCCCCTTAGCCTCGGGGATCTGCACAGTACGTGGAGACCAGCTCGTCTCCCGAGAATGCTACAACGTAGCCATGAAGGGAAAGTTACAACCCAGGCAGCAGGCAATGGTCATAAACGAAGGAGGTGAGAAGTCCTAGGTAATGGACGTTACCCATGGGCCAGAAGAACCTCAAGAAGGAGACAATGGGGTCGTCCAACAGGACGACATTGACTCACGAATAGGCGAGGATAGATCTGAGCTCAAAGCAGTAGAGGAGCTAGAGGAAATCAGTATCGACCCCGAAACACCTTCAAGAGTTGTAAAAGTTGGAAAAAATCTTGAAGCTGAAAGGAAGAAGGAGCTGGTTGAATTCCTGAGGAAGAACCTGGACGTCTTCGCCTGGTCACATGAAGATATGGTGGGGAACAGTCTGAGTATAGTAATGCATACTTTGAACTTGGACAAGAATGTGCCTGCGAAGTCCAAAAAACGAAGGATTTTGGGGACAGTACGGTTAGAAGCATTTGAAGAAGTAGCTCGCCTACTTAAATGCGGTTTTATCAGGGAAGCATAATACCCGATTTGGGTTTCTAATCTCGTTCTGGTCCCAAAGCCAAGCGGGAAGGGGAGAACTTGCATTGATTTTTCCAATCTCAACAAAGCTTGTCCTAAGGACTGTTTCCTATTACTGAGAATTGATCAGTTGGTAGATGCCACAGCCGGTCATGAGCTCATGCCTTTCATGGACGCGTATTCTAGATATAACCAGATCGCGATGAACCCTGCAGACCAAGAACATACCAGCTTTATGACCGAGCATGATGTATATTGTTACAAAGTTATGCCATTCAGGCTGAAGAATGCTGGTGCTACATACCAATGATTAGTCAACAAAATGTTCACTAACAAGATCAAGAGAAATATGGAGGTGCATGTCCATGATATGCTTGTTAAATCAAAGACTATCAGTAACCATGTATCCGACCTGGAAGAATGTTTTGGCATACTAAGGACATATGACATGAAGTTGAATCAATAGAAATGCACTTTTGGAGTTTCGTTGGGAAAGTTTCTGGGGTTTATAGTCAACATAAGGGGGATAGAGGAAAATCCAGAGAAAATTAGATTGTTATTGGAAATGCCTTCGCCCAGGTCGCGTAAGGAAGTACAAAGTCTAACTAGAAAAGTGGTGGCCTTAAGACGCTTCGTTTCAAAATCCACTGACAAGTGTCTTCCATTTTACAACTTGCTTAGAGGAAACAAGAAGTTCAAATGGACCGAAGAATGCGAACAAGCATTTCATGACTTGAAAGCACATCTAGCTGAACCCCCCATACTATCAAAACAGACGATCGAGGAATGTCTATTTCTATATCTGGCCGTGACGAAAAATGCGGTCAGTGCTGTGTTAGTTCGAGAAGAAAATCGGGCGTAGAAACCCATATATTATGTATGTAAAAGACTTCTCGGAGCTGAGTCTCAGTATCCATTGATAGAAAAGCTTGCGTTCTATCTTATTTTGGCTTTAAGGAAGCTCATGCCATATTTCCAGTCCCATTCTATCCACGTCTTAATCGACCAACCTTTAAGGCAGGTTTTACAAAAACCTAAAATGTCGGGATGTTTACTGAAATGGGCCATCGAACTCAGCCAGTTCAAAATATTATATATGCCACAGACAACAATCAAAAGTCAAGCCCTCGTTGATTTTGTGGTCGAGTGCACAGGTTTTAGGACGAGTTGATAAGGGAACCAGTGCGAGAATTGTGGAAAATCTACGTTGATGGATCCTTTAATGAAAACGGATTAGAAGCTGGGATAATTTTAATCTCACCTGAGGGGCATCGATTCCATTCAGCTCTTAGGTTCGGATTTGAAGCATTCAACAACGAAGCCGAATATGAGGCCTTGTTGGCAGGGCTAAGGGTGGCGAAAGAGCTAAAGGCAAAAGCCATCCAATGTTATAGTGATTCTCAGCTCGTAGTCAATCAGATATTTGGAGAATACCAAACTCGCGGTATCAAAATGGCGGCCTACTTAGCCAAGGTTAAGGGCGAGTTTTCTGAATTCGAGTTTAGCTCCGTTGAATAGGTGCCTCGAGAGCAGAATTCCAATGATGATGCTCTGGCTCGAATTGCTTCCACAAAAGATGCGGATACATTGAATGTAGTTCTCGTGGAATTCTTGGAAAGCCTGAGTATAACAGCAAAAATGGTTGAGGTTGGAATGATTGACATAAAACCGACCTGTCTGACCCCCATAGTAGAGTATCTCACAACCAGAAAGTTACACGACGATCGAAAGGGCGCAAAAAAGTAGTTATATCAAGCTCCGCGATATGTTATGGTTGAAGGGATTCTATATCAATGAGGACATTCACTACCTCACCCACTGTAGCGTCCCAAATTTGCTAATAAAGCTTAGAGCCTTGATTACTGTGTCGGGAGGGCAATAATTGATTTAATTACGTTAATATATGAATTTGATGGTTATGTGATTAGAAAGGCATGTTTATGTGAATTAAACATGCATGCGGGCCCCATTTGGCTATTAGGGGCATATTTGTAATTTTAGCCCGTTGAGGACCTAAATGTAATATTTGTGTAAATTGTGATTGATACCACGAGTGAGTGGTGATATATTTGTGATGCGCGATCCGAGACGGTCTAAGGAAGAAGTTTTAGCTAGATAGTCACAACGGGGTCAGATACCCGGCTAGGGAGGAGCCTAGGGTATTTTGGGAATGTTATGTGTTCGGGAATTACCCAGTAATGGGTGGTAATTTAGCAATGATTTGGACATGTTAGGATTAAACGGGCATTTATAGGAACACTCGAGGAATTAGTGGGATTTGGTAAATGACGAAAAATTGCCCTTAGTGGCACTTGAGGATTTAGATGGACTTAATGGGTAATTTGGACTTTTGCCTAAGGGATAAGCTTAAGCACTTGGGCTGCTGAGACTTTAGAAGAAAACATAAGGGAAATAACATCAACTTTCAACACTTTCTCTCTCACAGTCAATTCTCACTCCCTCTCTTTGGTGCTTGAGAATTTTGGAGAAACCTTAAGGATTTAGGCTGAAGAATTGGTGGATTGGAAGCTTGAAGACTTGGGAAATCAGCTCAGAGTCGAGTACAATTCAGAGGTAAGCTCTTGGACTTGATTTTCTTGCTGAATTCTACTAGGATTAGAGGTTTGCATGAGTGTTCAATTCTAAGTTTGATTTTGGGTGTCGATGAGTGTGTGGAGTTGTTTGTAGTTTTGTTGTGATGTTTGGGTTATGTAAAAGAGAATTCTAGGCCTAAATCTAAGTTTGGCTTATGATTGGGGAGTGAATTTGAGGCTTAGGCTCGAGGAAAAATGCAGTAAATGGTTTGATTTTCTGGGTTTGGGGGCCCGGGCCACGCCCCTGTTCTTCAGGCGCCTTAGCCCGCGTGTTCGAAAAGGCTGTAAAGCCTCTGTTTGCCGAGGCGCGCCACGGCCCGTGTCCTTCAGTAGAGAGGCATTTTTGCCTCTAACTTGGGCATGCTGTGGCTTAAGGGGCTGGGACGTGACTCAAATGAAAAGTAATGGCTGTTTGAAGGTTTTTAGCTCGGGAACTTAAATGTTGAGGCTCGGGAAGGATTTTACTACCCGGATTTGTAGAATCCAAGGTCCTCGAGGCTAGATTTATATTATGAAGTTATTTTTTTTTTTGGAGCTTGATGGATGGTTATTCTGAATGCGTTGTGACTAGGTTTTCTACGAGGCTCGAGTTAGGGGATTGTGCTCGGGATTGCGGTGCTCAGATAGCTCGGGACACAAGTAAGAAAACTGTTGTACCCGTAAAGCAGGGTGTGGCCCTATTGTTTGTATTGTGGGGTGTAGCCTTATTGATTGTATTGTAGGGCGTGGCCCTAATGTTTATAATCAACATGTGTTTAAATATCTGTTGATATTGTGCTATGAGATGCATATTTGTGAGTGAACAACGAAGGTCGAGAATGGAAAAGACCGAGAATGGCAGAAAATCAAATACGACAAGGGGTCGGGATCAGCGTTGAGCACGCTGAGTGTAGGCCATTATAATGAGACCCTCCTAGGGTGCTGGAGTCACCCTCTCGGTGAAGACCGCAAACCCAAGGCCTGGTAAGCGCCTGGGATGGTGCTGGCTGTTATATGTTTAGCCCATTGGCTATTTGTTATATATTGTGGATTGTCATATATATGTTATATGCCTTGTGTTGAGTTTTCTTGCTGGGCTTCAGCTCACGGGTGCTCTATGGGGCAAGTAAGGGCAAGGGAAACGTCGACCAACCATGAGTACGAAGAGCGTAGAGCGACGGGTACATGTTCAGCCTGCCTGGCCGCCACGGTTAGGGTTATATTTGGGAAAATATATTGTAGTAGTTTTTTTCTCTCCTAGGTCGACCATGTGTATATTTTAATCTGTAATGTATTTTCTAAACAATATTTTGGGAGCCCAACTGTAAAAATTTCTTAGATTTCAATGAATAACCAAATATTTTATACTTAATGTCTTTAAACGACTTTTGTTTCAGTTTACTCACACTTTTAACCTAAAACCTTGATTAGCGAGCTAATGACACATTCTTAACTCACTTAGTAACATCTCTAAGGAAGAAGGGCGTTATAACTACAATGTGTTCTGCCCAAGGAAGCGCATACTGTCTTGCAAGAAGGCTTCTATGGAGACCATGCTAGGGGGAAAACTTGGCTCTGAAGGTACTGAGACAGGGCTATTTTTGGCCCACGCTGACAAAGGACTCGATCTCGTATGTGCAGAAATGTGACAAATGCCAACGCTTCGCCATAGTTGCCTGAGATGCTCCCGTCGAGCTAACCATGATCTCATCCCCTTGGCCGTTTGCAGTATGGGGAATCGACTTAATTGGTTCTTTGCCGACAGGAAAAGGAGTAGTTCGTTATGCTGTTGTAGCCATCGATTACTTCACGAAGTGGGTAGAGGCTGAACCTCTGGCAACCACCACCTCGAAGAGAGTCCTAGATTTTGTTGTAAAAAATATCATATGTTGATTTGGGCTCCCAAAAAAGATTGTGTCTGACAACAGAACTCAGTTCGATAGCGATCTCTTCACAGACTTTTGTGAAAAATATGGCATAACCAAGAGTTTTTCATCGGTAGCGTACCCGCGGGCCAATGGGCTGGTCGAGGCCATAAACAAGACTCTGAATGCGAGCTTGAAGAAAAGATTCGATGAAGCCAAGGGATTATGGTCTGAGCATCTCCCGCAGGTACTCTGGGCCTATCAGACCTTACATCGAACCTCCACAGGACATACCCCTTTTTCTTTGAACTTTGGAAGCGAGGCTATGCTCCCGATTGAGGCACTGGTGATGACCCACAGATAGAAGACCTTTGATTAGGATCAGAACCACGAGCTACTTAGTGCATCCCTTGATCTAATCTGAAACTTAGATTTTGGAAAAATTGATTATTGAACGACTTTTTAAAGCTCAAATTTTCAAAATTTTGAACATGAACTAAGTTTGAGAAATTTCTAAAAATAAAACCCCTGGATACGACCAAGTTTGAGGTCTGATTCTTAACAGGTACAACGTTATTAAACTTACAAAAACCTCTGGATATGACCAGATCCAAGGCTTGATTCCTAACAATTATGACACAATTAGGCGAGCGAAATCTTGGATACAACTAAGATATCGACTACAAATTAGTTAGTCGAGCTATCAAAAATCTATCTCGATCTAAATACAACCCCTAAGATATCGAGTATAAAGAATACAATGATTCACAAACATGAGAAAACAATAAACTAAGGGGAACACGAATAGATCACAAATTAAATATGTATTAAAAAATATATAGTTATTACGAGGAGAAAAAATCTCAACCCGAGGCCGAAGGCGATTGTTTTGGTCCCTAGGGACTTAGTTACAAAAGTGTTAAATAAAAGGAAAAAAATCATTGAGTTCCATCAACTCGATCAGTGGAGGTCACTTCCTCACCATCCCCTTCGGCAGCATCAGAAGCGTCGACGGTCTCGGAGGGTTCTTGTGAGAATCTAATCTTCAATTTGGCCAGATAAGGTTCCCAGAACCTTGGCTGCATGAAGGTGAAGTTCTGTCCTGGTTGAAATCCCAGCAACGGTAAAGCATCTCCTCCATTTGGTTCGATGACTCCGCGATCTCTGACCTCGCCCTCTCAGCCTCCTCCTTAGCCTTAGCTTTGACTTCATCAGATTCTTTTTGAGCTCTTCATTCTTGGCTTGCAGTTGATCTAGGCGACGACTCATCTCTACGACCTGGTTCTTAGCCATTTGCTCGCCTTCCTTTGCAGCTCACTCATTCTCCTGGGAGGAAACCAGGGTGACTTTTGCGAACTACTCGCTCTCTCGGACAGCGCTCAGGGCAGCTTGGAGTTCCTCGTCCCTCGCTTTAACCCGAGCAATTCCGCGGAGTTGAGCCAGGATAGGCTACAATAGGATAAGGCAAGTCAAGGTAAGTTTATTTATTTAAAAAAAAAAAAAAAACTAATGAGAAAAGAAAAAGAAAAAGTTAGAAGAATGAGAAGGACTCATAGTGAGGTTCATCCCCATAGTAGATTCGAGGACGTCCTCAAGGGTATGCTCCTCCATAGCCCTCAGGTCCTTGGCGTTGGCTCTATAGGCATGGCCCACCATATGGCTTGCCATCTCGTAAATAGTTCCCCAAAACGCCTCGGGGATCCTGGCCAGGTCGAGTGGCTTCACCGGGATCTGAACAGAGGGAGCCTCGCCTTGGATCACTTAGGGAATTGAGGGAGGTATATGCCGAGGAAGAGGAGGCAGAGCTTGGAGAACTGTGACTGCTGTCACCGAAGCTGGGGGTTAAGTCTTTTGTGGCCGCTCCCGGGTGGAGCTGACACCTTTGTCTTTGACTGGAGATTCGGTGGAAATCCCAGTCTTGGGAACGTGTTTCTTTGTCAGTCTGGGTCTCTTCACCACAGGACCAGCTCTGGCCCCGCCAGCCTTAAAGGCACCCCTTAAGCCTGAGGCATCTGGCAAGTCCATCTCTTCACCTGAAAAAGAATGAGCAGAAGATTCAGATACAAAGGATAATTAATCAAAGTAATGCAAAGACAAGAACAAGAGTAAGAACCCTACCATCCGATCTAGAGGAGGAATCTACTACGATCAGCTCGAGGTTATGGACTGGGCTAGGTATAACCTCTAACTCCTGGATTATCGAAGGTGGGGGAGAGTCTAAAATTATTACACCTTGGGTCCTAGGGGTTCAGGTTCTTCCTCCGGGTTGGACTCATCTACATACTGCCTAAAACCAAGGGACAATACACCCTGACGCAAGGTAGGCCAGGTCCTATGGTTTGTCCCATACTCCTAAAATATGGAGGACCTAAAATGGAGAGTGTTGTAAACCACAATGGTACATTTGGGATAGTTATGGCCATAGCATACCACCAAATGATCCACACACTGAATGAGTGTTGTGTTTAGGTTTGGGTCAGTAGGATGGTGACTAACGAGTTGGTTCGGGATGAAGCGAACTAGCCTAAAACTGGCAGCAACCTAATCTAATTCTTTATATGGGTTACCTTGGTCAGAGGGGTCGGCTGCTGCCCTGGATGCAACTTGCACCAGCGGTGCCACATCTTCTTCCTCCTCGGTATCTTCGACGGCGGGCAAGACTCCTTGATGAGGAGGGAGCTTGGGAATGACGAGAAGTGGACCTCGGGTCCTGAGAGCTAGCATCTGGCCCTGGCTAATCAGGTTGCAGGCCACCATGGTAGTGTAGTTCACAACCTGGTGGAAGTCCTTCTCCTTCGGAGGAAGACGAGACAGTGTCTCGTATAGATCCCCAAGGGTCTCAGACCACTCTGTCCTTGCGAATATAGCTGCACAAGGAACAAACTCAGTTAGAATACTTAAAAAAAATGAAAGTGTTAAGAGAGTTCACGTACTAAATTTATAAAGTTAGAGGACTTATGAGGGCAGTTGAAGTATCGGTGCTCGTAGTTCTTGATCCATTTGACATAAAGAACTAGTCTTTATAGTCATTTGGGTGGCTAGGGAGGTCGATGACAAATGCTGAATTAGGGAAGCGAGTGAGGTAGTAACAACCATCACCTCACCCCTTCTGATCAGGACTAGCCTTGAGGCAGAAGAAATACATAATATCTGCCAGAGTGGGGACCTCCCACTCATGCCTCAGAAACAGATATTTCAACCCCGCCAAAAGTCGATATGAGTTTGGTAGGAGCTGGAACGGAGCTAGTTCGACGTAGTTCAAGAAATCTATGAAGTATTGGTCCAGTGGGAGGATTGCACCTACCTTCAGGTACTCATCACTCCAAGCCCCATAGTCATCTTGGAGAGGAGTGCAGCTCCACTCTCCTTCCAATGGAGGTCGGGAAAGGAGGCCATAAACTACAATCTTTATCTCGTGGCTCAGTAGGATCTTGTTAACTTTCCCCTGTGTCATTATCCAAGACACGATGTGCTTGACCTCGAAGAAAACATCGGGGTCGACAACAAGTTCCCTCTCCAGCACAAGGCCAAAATGAGGAATTGGAGAGTCAGACGCGACCTGCTTGTCTTTGTTCTTTCTCTGAGTAGAGGAGCTTACGATGTTTTTCTTTGGGGGGGGGGGGGGGGGCATGATTTAGCTCGCCTGACGACAAAGTGACCTATTAGTGGCGACAAAGGTACAGAGATCTGAGGGTTTAAGTGGTTTATTTTTTAGATTTAAAATTTACACGAGCTAAAGATGTGTCCTAGCATCAACGCATGGTTCCACGTGTGATCCTAGGGCACGCGATTTGAATTCGTGAAATTCCCTGATACTTCGAGATTCGTATGTCAGACTCATCATACCCACTACTTTTCTTTTGAAAGTGGTTTAATGCAAATACGCTTAAGGAATCGTGACTCTTAAGCTACTCAGAAACAAACCTAAAACCTTGTCAACTTCTACATCCAAACATGTATTCGAATCGATTTACCAGTGACATCTTCTTTGTAAAACCCAGAAAATTTGCCCAGTTTTATGAATACCTTATTTCTAAACAAGCCTAGTCTCGTTCATTTAGCCTAAACCGAACCCTATTTAAACTCGAACATGACCAGAACGTGAAATGATATTGAACAAAGAACATTTTTCGAAGTAAAAATCTCACTGGAAAATAAAGAAATGAAAGATTCAAACCAGATGAGGAAATACTTACAGTATCTACGTTCGTTTAAAGAGAATGTTGATACGTCCACGGGAAGCTCCTTGAAAGCTTATGAAAGTTAGAAGGGCGATGAAGGTTGTTAGGAAAAGTTTGAGAGAAAAAGGGGACTTTTGTTTCTGAAAGGAAAGTTTTTTAATGCAAAGGTGGTAAGGCTCAGGTCTGATCTCCCTATTTATACATAAAATTTGAGAATTAATTCAGGCCATCCGATTAGGATAGCTCGAGATCCAAAGGCCAAGATTAAATGAGCCATACGGCGACACAAAGTTGACAGGACAGTCGTCACACTCCTCAAAACCCGAACGGATGCCAATTACAGATGATCATGTGTCCAACACTCAAGTAGTAGGCAAGCACGATTTTACATGGAAGAAACCTAAAATCCCCTACTGTGCATGTTAGAAAGTGATGATATTAAGCACGAGCAGGAGCTTGGGGGGAAAATGTTGTACCCTAAAAATTAGCACGAGTCTAGTCACTCAGCTAGGGGTACAGTTGGCAGATGAATATATGGAAAAGCAACCAAGTAGAATCTCTGGTTAACAATGATGTGAGCAGCTTGAGTTGGGGCTTGACAATACTACATTCAAGTTATTACCAGGTCGCCTCATAGGATAACGGTCCAGATCGAGACATATAGTGGCCAAATCCCCCTTTGGGTGCTCTAAAGTTAATACGAACTAAGCTTCGGATAATTTTTGATCACTAGCTCAATGAAGATAGTCAACTCATGGAAACCTGGTCAGAACGCATACTGAAGGATCTCGAGAGACTTGGAGGCTCCTTATACACTCATTAATGCCTAGGTTGTATTTAGCATTTATCATTTATTCTCCGAGATAGTAGGAGGATATTCTATTATGCAATCATATCTGTTACACCCAGATTTCGAGATAAGAGGTTATGATCCCAAAAAATGGGCTCATCAGGTGTGAGCTCGAAATGTATGAAAACATCATAAGGTCATGCTGTAAAACCTCTGAAGAAAAACAACGACCTCAAGGATGTGTAACCTCGAATATTCTTTGTGCTCGCGATGGGAAATGGCAAGACACTTGAATATATCTTTTACCGATTGTCCTCAGGCGAGGTAGTTCGAGCTCGGGAAGTGCAAGCTCGAGTGTGACAGCCTCGATGGTACCTACCTATCCCGAGCGTAGCGTGAAGTTGGGTGACAAGTTCGTGATTGACCCATAACTCTTGACAGACTCAATGCTGATTGTTGAGATAATGCATTTAATATCATTATTTCAATTGATATACAGAATATCTTCTCGAAATATGTGGGAATGAATTCTGCAACCTTCTCTATAAATAGAGAAGGAATCACCACTTATAAAGTACCGATTTCTGATTTCTTGAGAAAAAGCTCTGGGTAATTCATCTCTAAAGAATTTCCAGAAAACTCCAAATCTTAATAACATAGACTCGTGGACTAGGCAGAATTAACTGCTGCACCACGTAAAAATTCTCTTGTTTCCCTTCATCATTCATTCGCTTTGTTGTTTAATTGTTTGATTGCTCTACGATTTAAGTTGACGAAAAACGGCGTCAATAGTTTGGTGCTTTCATTGAGAGCATTAAGAAGTATGTGTGTGAGTCTAGTCAAAAAAGCCTCCCTGAATCAACAATGGTCGCGAATGATCCCAATGTTCCTGAGGAGGAAATTTTAGATGAAGCTGACTACCCCGGATGCCCTGGAAAGCAGCCTATGGTGAATTCAGACCCTGAGGAGAGGAGTGGTTCATTCGACTCTCGGGGACCACCGGCCCCCAGGGATGATAAGGACATGTATTATAATCCTGAACAATATGTCCCGATAATGGAGCTCGAAAATCATCAATTGCGAAAGCAGTTGGCAAAGGCCAAGAAACATAACGAGGAGCTGGCCAGATTGGCTGCTAAGGCACAGGTGGCTCAGACCCCACCTCCGCCAGAGGCCCAAGCTCTGCCTTCGTGGGACGTTCATGTTCCACCACGTAGGCCTCGTGGGCGACTACGCAAAAACGCTGTCACCCAGAGAACGGAGCAACCTCCGCCGCCAGCAGAACAACCTGCTCTGTCAAGGCCCCAAAGAAGTAACCGGGTTGGAGCTCCTGCCAACTCAACTGCGGAGGTACCGACCGGGGTAGGGAATAACCGAGCCCCCACGGAGGCTCGGACCCAAAATCCTAGAAATGTGCAGAGCGTTCCTGAACCAGTTCGAGAAAACTCAAGGTCTTCTAGGCCCCGTAATGGATGGTAGCCACCATCACCCATAAGGCACCCACCATCACCAATAAGGTATCCCTCACCAAATCAGAGAAACACACAACCGACTCAGGGTGATAGGGAAAGGCAAGCTGGGCAAAGACGTGGAAATGGGGAGACTGCTAAGGAGCATAGAGGTACCCAACCCACAAGAATCCAAATGTCTCGGTCTCACACTATTGAGACGAGGCAACCGACAAAGAACCCATCTCGAAACAACTGCGCAACGAGCCATGTCAGTGAAGGCGACACTAGATCGGTCAGTATGTATGACCAGGGACGTAGAAATACTGGGAATCGAAGGGATCATCCAGATTTATGAGAACACTTGAACCATAATCGGGGGAATGATAATCCCTCGAATCCAGATATGAGGGATCATCTCAATGGACGCAAGAACCCTGTGCCGAGGCGCGAAACTGGGGTTGTGATCAACGATAACCAGTTCCCACTGCTTCAAGTCAGACCCCCCGTGGATCCAGTCCAAGAAAGGATTGAACAACTGGAAAGAGCATTTAGGCTCTTACAAAATGAACGAGGTCGGGATCGGGACGAAGAGTTCGACGAAGAACTCGAACCCTTTGGCCCTCATATTTCCAGCACCCAGTTTCCTCAGGGATTCTAAATTCCTCATGTCCCACCATTTGATGGGAATTCCGATCCATACAGTCATTTGAGTACGTTCAACACAATTATGCGAGCGAGTAATGTGGGCTACGAGCTCAGATGCATGCTGTTTCCAGCCTCGCTCACAAGACCAACAAAAAACTGGTTTGAGAAGTATAAGAGACATTTGATCGCTTCTTGGGATCAATTGTCTAAAGATTTCAAGAAGCAATTCAAAGACATGGTCGGAATTAGGCCTGAGGCGTCTGCCTTGACCAATGTCCGACAGCAACCGAATGAAACATTGAAAAGTTACCTCACAAGGTTTAATTTGGAAGTTGCCCGAGCTTGTGACGTGGACGACAATGGCCATTTAATGGCTGTCCGAGCCGGAGTAATGCCTGGAAGTCCTCTTTGGGATGACATGCAGAGGAAGCCCGTAAGGTCCTTAACAGAGTTCAATCAACGAGCTCAGAGGTTTGTTAATGTAGAAGAGGCGAGGTCAGAATTGAATATGACCTCTCAGCCCATAACTACAACAACAAATGCAAACTCTGCCTCGACCTCGACAGATCCTACGACCTCAAAACCCCCTAGGGACAACCCTTCTAAAAGGAAGAAGAATGAAGGGAATAATCTTGAGGCAGAAGGGGGAAAGAAGAAGAAAGGGGAAATATATTTCTCTGTATACAAGGTGTATACTGAGCTCAATGAGTCTCGGGAGAATATCTACCTGGCTAATGAAAACCAGGTCCCTTTCAGACGTCCGGACCCCATGAGAAACTAGAAAGCAAAAATAGACTCCAACAAGTACTGCAGATTCCATAGAGATATCGGACATACAACTGATGAATGCAGACAATTAAAAGATGAGATCGAAGTCCTGATCTCGAGAGGATATTTTAGGCAATATGTTAGGAATCAAAACCCCAATCAGGCTTCTACCAGCCAGAGGGCAGCAGCAGCACCACCTGCCCAGAACGACAACTCCCGAGCAAGGGAGGATGAACGACCCCTCCGATTGATGGAGAAGATTTCATAACCATCTCGGGGGGACCACATATTGCCGGATTGGGCAGGAACGCCTAGAAATGATATGTGAATGAGCTGAAAACTGGTGACGGGTTTCCTTACGAACCCGAATCCAGAGCTCCAAACACAGCAAAGGGTTGAATCTCAATCCATAACTTTTACTGAGGATGATGCGTCTCATGTACAATTCCCTCACAACGACCCACTGGTCGTCACCCTTCAACTCATGAATAAGAGGGTACACCGAGTCTTGGTTGATAACAGGAGCTTAGTAAATATTCTCTACAAGGCCACCTTAGAAAAGATGGGACTCACGCTTCGTGACCTAAAGGCATGTGCAAAGACGTTGTACGAATTTTCAGGAGAAGGGATTTCCTGTATGGGATCTATCGAACTCCTCGTAACCTTGGGAGACTTCCCGGTCTCGACAACCAAGATGATGGAATTCGTAGTAATGGATCTACCATCGGCCTACAACGTACTTCTCGGGAGACCCGCCCTTGTAGGGCTGGGGCAGTTTCGTCTGTAAGGAATTTTGCCATCAAGTTCCCGACTTCTAGTGGCTCAGGACACTGAGAGGAGACCAGCTTGTAGGGAGGGAATGCTATAGCATTTCCGTTAGAGGAAAGAAACAGGCAAGTGCACAAACACTTGTCATGATTCAGAATAAGGATGGGACAGTCTTCGAGAAAGACGAAGAAATTGATCCAAGAATAGAGGAAAGAGCTGATCTCGAGCCGTTAGAAGAGCTCGAAGAGGTCAAGCTTGAAGAAGTAGACCCCCCGAAAACAGTGAAGGTAGGGAAAAACCTTCTGGAAGAAACAAAATAGCAATTAATTTGCTTTTTAAAAAAGAACCAGGATGTTTTCGCGTGGTCACATTCGGACATGGTAGGGATAAGCTCGAATGTGGTAAGCCACGCTCTTAATATTGACAAGAGCTTCCCCCAAAGCAGCAAAAGCGAAGACTCCTGGACGACGAAAGGAAGAAGGCCCTGAAGGAAGAGGTCGACAGGTTAAAGGAAAATCGATTCATACGAGATGCCTTCTACCCGGATTGGGTTGCTAACCCGGTGCTAGTTCCGAAACCTAACAGAACATGGTGAACTTGTATTGATTACTCATACCTCAATAAAGCATGTCCTAAGGACTACTTTACACTACCTCGGATCGACCAGCTCATAGATGCCACAGCTGGGCATGGACTTATGACATTCATGGACGCTTATTCTGGATATAACCAGATTGCCATGCATGCCCTGGACCAAGAGCATACAAGTTTTGTGATAGAAAAAGGATTATATTTGTAACGCCCTGGTTACCCCATAACAGTTACGGTGAACAGTGAACTATGAATTTAAATCGCTACCAGAGTTCTTTGGTTAAAAACGTGCTTCTAGGTGTTATTAACATGGTTAGGTGGAAAACCAATCAAAAGGGAAGGATATACTTTATTTAAAACATAAAACTGTTCATGGGCCCATAAAAACATTTACAAGTTATTTACAACTCAAAATGGTCATTACAGTTTCAAATATACAAACCCGCTGACCTAAGCGGCAAAAATAGGGTAAACCCCCTAGTTCCTCTGAGAACTCCGTGGCCGTGGGGGTCAAGCGACCGTATATGTACACAGCACCACCTAAGCTCTCCACTCAAGGCTGGGTGAGCTTTTCTTTCCCTTTACCTGCACCACATAGCACCCATGAGCCAAGGCCCAGCAAGAAAACACAATATTGCATGAATATAATATCAACAATGATCATAATAATCATTCAGGACTCTCAGTCCAAAATAAAGGAGTGGCAATTGAAAAGTCACTAAGGTGGGTTCCGTTCCCTTTAGCCATGTGACGATAGGGCCACCTGGGCTTTACAAATAAGTGATCCTTTCACTAGCTTATCATGATAGGTGCTCGATGAACTAGTCACCAATATAACCTATCGCATGACCATAGAGTCATAACCATGGGATTCCGCTCCCTAGCCATGTGACAACTGCCACCTATGCCTTAGGCCCTGGCTCTGAGTAACTAGTCCTAGACTAGTCAAGCGCTTATAAGTTTCTTCGACCTTAGGGTCGGTCCAGCATTAATGCTTCTAGAGTCATTCAACGCGGATATCGATTAGATCTAATCTTCTAATGGGCCCTGCGTTCAGGACGCTTATGCCGTTTCTGACTCTCAGGTCAGTAATATGCGAATAGTGTCGTCCCTGACTAATCATTGCCATACACAAGTAAGCAAGCTCTGCTAAGCATTTAATATGTAATCAATGTCCACATTGAAAAACCAACATGCCTCAACAACAATCATGCATGTCATATACATAAGGTGCAATTTTCTTACCTCTGATTCGAGCGAGAGTTAATATAAGAACAACCCTTGAGAATGATCAACCTTTAAGTCCTTTAGCGATCACCTTGTCATAACCAAATATAGGATACCATCAATAAAATGAATAACAAATGTTCCCGAACAAAGAACTAGCCTTCGGGACATCAAACCCCACTAATCCGGGTAGTAGAAACAATCCCGAGGCCTAAAACCAAGTTCCCGAGATCAAAACACTCAAACGGCCTCAAAACCCTACTTGAGCCACGACCCTAGAAGCTTGAGCCGCGGCCCCCAGCCACACCAGGAGCAAGGGCCGCAGCGCCCACTACCCAGTGCCGCGGATCCCAGCACGCCCAAATGCCTCCACCAGCTTCTTCGAGCTTGGGCCGCGGCACCCAAGAACAGGGCCGCGACCCCCACCTAGAAACCAGCCAAAAACTTGATTTTCTTCATCCTAAACCTTCCAAAAAATACCTAAACACTTCCAAATCCAAAAATCAAAGTTCCCAAACTTCCCAATGATTCAAAATCATCAAATCCCGAGGCTGAAACGAACCAAAAACTCATCGATTCAAAACATCCAATTCAAAGCTTAGAAACTCTAAATACGCAAAACTTAAAGCTTAGATTAACTTTGATTGGGTTGTTTCTCATTAAATCCTTCGGTTAAGAAGCTTCTAATATTTCCTAGGATTATTATGCCTCGATCCTCGCTTGATTCCGACTCTTAGAACTCAAGATTTATTCGAAATTTCCTCGAACGGTAAAAGGAACTAACAGGAAGAGAGAAAGTGTTTTCTAACGTACGGTTCTCTCTGACGAACTACTTCAAGCTTAAGTAACCTCAAATAAAACCTAGTACTCGGGGTCCCAAAAACATCCCCGAGGGCAAAATAGTCAAAACTCCCAGAATTTCCTCCTGGTCCCAATAACTCCCAATTCATCATCAAATAAACATTCCCATTATCCAATATCCCAAGAAATGACCCCGTTATGACAAAACCGCTAATTTGTAATATAAGACCGTCTCATGCCGAATAGCTCGAATATATCTCCATAATAATGGGATCTCATCCTTAAATCACAATATGCACCGAAATACGCAAATATGCCCTCAACGGGCCAAATTACCAAAACACCCTAATAACCAAATGTGGACCCACATGCATGCATTTAACATCATATTATAATATAATTCACATAAACATGCATATTTTCATTTAATGGCATAATTAAACAATTATGGCCATCCCGGCCTACTAATCCAGCCATTAAACTGCATTTGGGATTTCAGGGCATTACAATATTGCCACAATGTTATGCCGTTTGAGATCAAGAATGCTGGAGCCACATACCAACGACTCGTAAACATGATGTTCTCCGAACAGATAGGTAATAACATGGAAGATTATGTTGATGATATGTTAGTTAAATCTAAACATAACAATAACCATGTGGACGACCTTGAAGAGTGCTTTGCCGTGTTACGGAAGTACAACATGAAGCTCAACCCCCAGAAATGCTCTTTTGGAGTATCATCGGGGAAGTTCCTAGGTTTCATTGTGAATGCCCGGGGAATAGAGACTAATCCTGACACGATCCAAGCGTTAATTGACATGCCCTCACCTCGAAAGCATAAGGATGTCCAGAGTTTGACTGGACGAATGGCGGCATTAAGTAGGTTTATCTCGAAATCTGCGGACTGCTGTCTTCCATTTTTCAACCTTTTGAGAGGGGGCAAAAAATTCGAATGGACAGAGGAATACGAGTTAGAATTTCAGGAACTCAAAAAGCACCTCGCGGAACCTCCTATCTTGTCGAAACCTGTCACAGGAGAAATTTTGTACCTATATCTCGCTACAACCGAGCACACCATTAGTGCCGTGCTCGTCTGAGAAGAACAGAAGGTGAAAAAGCCAGTATACTATATCAGCAAAAGGTTACTGGGGGCAGAATCGAGATACCCTTCAATGGAGAAGTTGGCTCTCAGCCTAATCCACTCATCTCTAAAGCTCCGACCTTACTTCCAAGCGCACCTCATCGATGTGCTAACGAACCAACCACTACGACAAGTCCTATCCAAGCCAGAAGCCTCAGGTTGATTACTAAGATGGGCTGTTGAGCTCGGGCAATTCGAGATTACTTATCATCCGAGGACAACCATAAGAGGACAGGCCCTGACAGACTTCATAGTGGAATGCACTGGAGTGACTGAAGACGAAGTTATAACCCCAACCCGCGAGCTGTGGAAACTTTATGTCGATGGGTCTTCCAACGAAAAATCGATCGGGGGCAAGAATAATACTGATCATCCCAACTGGGAATTGATTTCACTCCTCTTTGAGATTTGACTTTGAAGCATCAAATAACGAGGCTGAATACGAAGCTCTACTGGCAGGACTTTGAATAGCCAAGGAACTCAAGGCTAAGGCGATACATTGCTACAGTGACTCTCAATTGGTGGTCAACCAAATCTTAGGGGAATACCAGGCTCGTGGGACAAGAATGGCTGCATATCGAGAAAAAGAAAAAGCAGCACTCGAACATTTCAAATTTTACACGATATAGCAGGTTCCCCGAGAGAAAAATTCGAATCCAGATGCCCTAGCCAGGCTCGCCGCATCCACCGAGGTTGACGAGCTGAATGTTGTGCCAATCGAACATCTATCGACACCCAGTATAAGCGAGCCTGAATAGGAGGATGTCTGCATGATTAACTCCGAGCCAACCTGGATGACCCCAATAGTTGAGTACCTTGAAACCGACATTCTCCCAGCAGAACGGACCAAGGCTCAGAAACTGATGTATCAGATTCCCAGGTACACTATTGTGGAAGGAAGGCTATATCGAAGAGGATACTCTATGCCATTACTCCAGTGTGTGACTCCACCCGAGGCTAAGAAGATCATAGAAGAGACTCATGAAGGATTCTGTGGGGACCACACTGGGGGGCATAGCCTATCTAAGAAAATTATACGCCAATGGTACTTCTGGCCCACCATCAAGGGAGACTCATTTGATTACGTCAAGAGGTGCGATAAGTGTCAACGGTTTGCCACAATCCCTCGAGCTTCTCCTTCCGAGCTAACTATGATGATCTCCCCGGCAATGGCGCCAAAATTTGTTTAACGCCCAAACGTGACTTCCACTTAGCGGTGGTTGTAGTATAGATCGGGCGGTCGATTCCACAAGGAGGCAAAGAAATAAAGTTAATCAATAAATAAAGTTTAGAGATAAATAATGTGAGGAAAATAGAAAGAGTGATATTTTTTTGTTGTTTTTTAGATTTATAGATTAGAAATAAAGATAGATTAAAATGTGATGTAACAATAGGTAACAAGTGGGAAGGATCATGAATCACCAATATGCATACTCATTTATTTGGATCTTTGATTCACAAAAATTACACAAATGGATAGTTCACATCCCAACTATTCATTTGGAAGATTTAACATTAAAGCACAAATATATTTTACAAAAATGTATTCAAGTGATTATTATTCTTTACTATGATAAGATGAGATAAATCTTATGATAAATCTAAAAATGACATTATACCATTGGCAATAATGTAATAAAATATTGGACATAAAACCTAACACAAATATTACTTTTACCATTTATAAAATACATAGAAAGAGCATGACTAATTCTATATAGATTTTAGCAAAAGTAAATATATATGGGTGAGATGGAGAAAATGATAAAGATATTATCTATATTATTTTCACTAATTTGATAATACATAGAAAGTGTTTGACAAAATCTATATACTATTAGTAAACATAAATATAGATAACAAGATGAAGAAATAGAGATGAAAGAAAATAAATCACTCAAATATATAAACTTTAAGTACATGGTGAATCAAAAATACCAAACAAAGTCATAGTGCATATAGGATCATCCTAACCTTCCTAAGAAGGTTAGCCTATTATGCTAGACATTCTCATGAAATTCTAGAGAGGAAATATGAGAAATGAGACTAAAATTTGGTAGAGTTTTGCTACCTAAAAATTACATACAAAATGTGAAGAAAGTGTCCCTATTTATAGATGGAGAAAATGACTAAAAAGAAATTAAACAACAATTTAGGGTTTACAAAATAAATCTGAAATATTAATAATAAAATATGATTTTGAAAAATCAAATCTTATTATAAATATTAACCTAGTTATTTTGGTGTATGGTCAAAATACCCTTTTTCAAAAGCACCAAAAAAATATGAGCTTTAAAGCTTAAAATGGTAATTTTGCAAAGCCCAATACCCACAAAATATGGGTTGAAAGTGGCTATGGCAGAAGTGGGTTTTGACCCACTCCCAACCAATGGGAAGGCGCCACGTAGGCGCTGGCTGGGACTGCTTGGGCTTTCGTGTGGCTGAAGGAGGACTGAAGGCAGATGGGCCTTGGTGATGCTGAAGGTTGACCGGGTCAACGGCTGGAGAAGTTGGGTTGTATTTGGACCTTGGAGGCTGGGAGTGAAGCTTCAACGTGAAGGAGTCAAGGGATGTAGAAGACATGTGGCGCGCGAGCAAGGCGCCACGTGGCGCTGGATGTGGAGAAAGAAACCAGGTGGGCCTGGGCTGATTTGGGCCTAATTTTGGGCTTCAATTTTGCAAAAATGCCAACTTTTCATCATTTCTTCAATTTTATTTATTTATTCTTTCTTTTTCTCTATGCCAAAATGCACTTTAATTCCTACAAAATAACAATAAATTAAATTCTAATAAAATATTTTCATTTATAAAATAAATCATATTAATGTCATGAAAATATTAATTAAAACTTAATTTATTTTGACAATTAAAATCAACAAATGTGCATTTTCCACCACTAATCACAACCCCCAACTAGCTTATTGCTAGTCCCTAGCAATTCAAGCGGATAAAAATTATTACCAAGATGAATTAGTGAACTAAATTATGCAAAATCATTTAACAAAATGTTTAGTGAGAATTTAGAAAATGTTATTTAAAACTATCAAAGTTGTAATTCAAGAGTTTTGTGTGGTGCGTCAAACCATATTGTTCTTTCCAAAATTAGCACAAATAATATTGAAAAATCACCAAAGAATAAAGTCTCAACTCCAAACCCTCACAAAGGTAATGGAAGTATTTTTATGGGAGATGGTTGACACTCTTGGAGTTGGAAATTTATCAATTAACGCTAAAAAATGGATGTTATCGTTTTAGGACAAACAATGTTAACTAATATTGATCAAAAGATAGGCTAATCAATTAATTGGAATCTAAATGACATTAGCACCTTCGGGATTTACAAAATGATATTAAGAGCCAAAATAAAGAACAAAACAAAAAAATAAAATACACAAACTTTTTTTCTTTTGTTTTTGTTTTTGATGACATAAATTGAAAACAAATGTAGTAATGTTGATTTTTTTTTTTTATAATATTTTTCAACAAGACTACAAAAAATATTGATGAAAAATGTTGCTCTTGTTTCTTTTTTTTTTTCATTCATTTTTTTTTAATGTGTTTCTTCTTTTTCTCTTTTTTTTTTATAATATTTTTTTTCTTTTTTTTTTTTATAATTTTTTTTGACAAGAGACAACATAAGACACAAAATTTTTTTTACAATAAATTAAAAGGAAAATTACAATAAAATACAACAAAGACTCTTTAAAACAAAAATTATCCCTCTAGTAAATGTCATGTTTTAAATCCCAAAAATTAAATTTGCCCAGTCAAATGATCAATAAAAATTTTCAAAGTTGTTTTCTCATTCTCACAACTCACAAAATTAAAAGCTTTAAACTTTGGGATTTTTCTCAATTGAATGTGTTAACAATTTTTTTTTTTCAATGTTTGGTTGTACATGAAATCACTCTAAAAAATTACTTCCTAATAGTAAAAATAGCAAAAACTATCTCACCAAGATTTTGTTGTCATGAATTTTGCAAAAATTTAACTCAAAATTTCAAAATGGTAATCAAAATATATTTCAACGCATGAATATGCATACTACCTTCAACTTTAAATGAGACATTGTCCTCAATGTCTAACGTTAAGCGCATTGTGCAAGAAAAAGGGAATGTGATCACCAACAAAAATAACAAAACCCCAAAAAGTAAAATTTGCAAAATAAAATGAAGACACAAATTAAAATAAAACACACTAAAAAGAAAGATAAAACCTGATCAGTCTTTGGTAGGCAAAAGCATCGCTCTCAGGTAAGTCTACCAACTGCAGATTTGCGTACTATCCTGTATCAAAAATGAATTTTCTTTTATCCTGCGTCTAAAAAATAGAAGCGTTAGTAACATTTTCAGGATAAATAAAATGTTTGGGTTCAAAATCATTGAGGAAATTGGGTGAATGTTGCATTGCAAATATGTGTATGATTTCCTCAACGATTAAGTCTATCACATCAGTATGATAGCTTCCATTTTTCTTTGGAGTGGTTGAAAAAATTTCGGTATTGGAAAGAGTTTCACTCCAAATGGTGATAACATCATCCTCATCAGGTTTTGAACTAGGAGTAGGGGATGGTGTTATAGTCTCAGGTTGGGACGGGAATTGACTTAAATTATGTGAAAGAATAGCGTTGGTCAATTCTGAAAGTTGAGTACTAGTTTCCCTAAAATCTTCCACAAATTGTCTATTGAATTCTCTTTGCTCCTCTATAAATGTGTGTAAAGTGTCCTCTAAGGAATTTGTATTAGTGCAGACATTATATGGAGGTTCATGTGGGAAGTAAGGAAAATTTTGCTCAAAATTCATGTGAGGCGGTGCATGGTAGCTGTACTCAGGCTTCCAACTAAAATCTACGAGGTTGGTCCAACTAGAATTATGATTCCTATGGTCGACTCTTTCAAAGTCACAATAATGTTCATCATAATCTACCTCGGGAACCTCGTAACTTTCTCTTTCAAACTTAGTTTCTAAGACCTCAAGTTCTCAGTATTCTCTTACACTAAGTTTGCATGCACTCCTAAAACGGCTAGTACCCTCAGTAGCACTAGAATTATGGTTGTTTATAACTGAAGGATAATACATTGGAAAATACAGCTCGAAACGTTTCTTCTCTTCATCATTCATTTTTTTTTAATTTTTAATTTTTGATTTTTTTTTTGTTTTACTTGTTTCCAGGTCGATTTGAGGTTTTTAGAACGGTCCCACTTAAAACCCACACTTTATCTAGAACTCCCCGAGGTTGCTAGATAATTGTGGAGGGGTCACAATTCATAAAAACGGTCCTCTTACAACCAACACTTACTATAACTCCCCGAGGTTACTAAGTAAGCATGGATGAAACTTTACTCAAATTGGCCTTTAAGCAAAAATTGCTTATGTTGACAAAACAAGCTTTGTTGTTATTTTTTTTTTTTAAGATAAAAAAAAATAAAAAAAAACTAATAACAAAATAAATAAAGAGACAAACCTAGAAATTAAAAAAACAAAATATCTAAACACAAGAAAGAAGATGCTCACAAAGCCTAAAAAAAATATTGTAGAAAAGAAAATAAAACAAATGAATAAAAGGGCTAAAAAAGTTTTCTAAGAAAGTAACATTTTTTCAAAGATGAGGAAAACTAAGTAAATAAAAAAAAATTAAAGTAATCCTACAAACACATAAAAAAAATAGTACCAAAGTAAGATATAAAATAAAACAAAATGTAACTAATCCTAAACACAAATAATTAAAATAAAACAATAAATGAAAACTAAACTAAGAAAATATAAGCAACCAATTTATATATATATATATATTTTTTCAAGTTTGTTTTTTTGTTTTTTATACTACAATAAAAAAAAGAGAAAAATAGAATAAAATAAGATACTAAAAATAAATTAAAAAAAAAAAGAAAATAAATGCACACACATGTTTTTTTTTTGTTTAATTTATTTTTTCAACAATAATAAAAAAAAAAAGAGAGAAAGAAAAAAAATAACAAAACAAAACAAAATAAAGTAAAATAAGTTACAAGAAAAAAAAGACCAAATAAAATAAAATAAGCTACAAGAAAAAAAAAAGACTAAATAAACACACAACAAGCTTAAATTAACAAGGAAAGAGAGCATCAAAAAGAAAAAAAAATGAAATAAGTTACCAAAAATAAATTAACAAACTAAATACACACACAACAAGCTTTTGATTTTTTTTTTTTTTGCAACAAGAATAAATAGAAAGAGAGAAAAGAAAACTAACAAAATAACACCAAAATAAACTAAGAAAAATAACAACAAAATAAACTAAGAATAAAATTAAGAAAAAGAAAGGATAACAATTTTTTTGTTTTTTTTTTAAAACAACAATGACAAAAAAAAAAAATATGAAATACTAAATAAAAATAGACAATAAAAAAAAAGATAGTGATTTTTTTTTTACTTTTTTTTAAAGAGTAAATAAGATAAATCTATAAAAAAAATCCTAGAGAAATATACAAAAAAAGAAATGATAGAATTACTTACCTCTTTGCAAAATTTATTGAAAAACTTTTTTTTCACTGTTACCTCCCCGGCAACGGCGCCAAAATTTGTTTAACGCCCAAACGTGACTTCCACTTAGCGGTAGTCGTAGTATAGATGGGCGGTCGATTCCACAAGGAGGTAAAGAAACAAGTTAATCAATAAATAAATGTTAGAGATAAATAATGTGAGGAAAATAGAAAGAGTGATATTTTTTTGTTTGTTTTTGATATTTAAATATTAGAAATAAATATAGAATAAAGTGTGATGTAACAATAGGTAACAAGTAGGAAGGATCAAGAATCACCAATATGCATATTTATTTATTTGGATCTTTGATTCACAAAAATTACACAAATGGATAGTTCACATCCCAACTATTCATTTGGAAGATTTAACATTGAAGAATAAATATATTTAACAAAAATGTATTCAAGTGATTATTATTCTTTACCATGAAAAGATGAGATAAATCTTATGAGAAATCTAAAAATGACATTATACCATTGGCAATAATGCAATAAAAGATTGGACATAAAACCTAACACAAATATTACTTTTACCATTTATAAACTACATAGAAAGATCATGACTAATTCTATATAGATTTTAGCAAAAGTAAATATATATGGATGAGATGGAGAAAATGATAAAGATATCATCTATATTATTTTCACTAATTTGATAATACATAGAAAGTGCTTGACAAAATCTATATACTATTAGTAAACATATATATAGATAACAAGATGAAGAAATAGAGATGAAAGAAAATAAATCACTAAAATATATCAACTTTAAGCACATGGTTAATCAAAAATACCAAACAAAGTCATAGTGCATATAGGATCATCATAACCTTCCCAAGAAGGTTAGCCTATTATGCTAGACATTCTCATAAAATTCTAGAGAGAAAATATGAGAGATGAGACTAAAATTTGGTAGAGTTTTGTTACCTAAAAATTACATAGAAAATGTGAAGAAAGTGTCCATATTTATAGATGGAGAAAAGGACTAAAAAGAAATTTAACTACAGTTTGGGGTTTACAAAATAAATCTGAAATATTAATAATAAAATATGATTTTGAAAAATCAAATCTTATTATTAATATTACCCTAGCTATTTTTGTGTATAGTCAAAATGCTCTTTTTCTAAAATATCACAAAAACATGATCTATAAAGCTCAAAATAGCAATTTACAAAGCCCAATACCCACAAAACATGGCTGGTGACACAAGAGGGTTTTGACCCATTTTCAACCAATGAGAGAGTGCCATGTAGGCAGCCTTGGCTGAAGAATTAGGCTGCTTCAAATGGGCCTGCGTTGGGAGCTTGCTGAAGGAGCTTGGTGTGTTGGGCTTTCATATGCATTTGGGCCTAGCAGTCCGTTGGAGAGACTAAGCATGCTGGAGGAAATGAGGGAATATGCAAATATGCACTGGAGGAAATATGCATATATGCATACTGGGGTCTTGGCAGTACGCTGCCTTGGAGGAGGAGATGCGGACAGGTGGCAGCTGGGAGGCAAGGCAGATGGCAGGCTCGCTTGGCTCGGCTCTGCGGCTCGGCTCGGGCTGGGAAGGGCCTTCAGATTTTGGGCCTTTGTTTTAAGAGAAATGCCATTTTTTTCTTTCCTTTTTCAGATTTAATTGTTTCTTTCTTCTTCATTTCAAAGTGCCAAAATACACTTTAATTTCTACAAAATAACAATAAATTAAATCATAATCAAATATTTTCATTTATAAAATAAATCATATTAATTCTATGAAAATACTAATTAAAACTTAATTTATTTTGACTATTAAAATCAATAAATGTGTATTTTTCACCACTAATCACCCACCATCAAAGGAGACTCATTTGATTACGTCAAGAGGTGCGATAAGTGTCAACGGTTTGCCACAATCCCTCGAGCTCCTCCTTTCGAGCTAACTATGATGACCTCCCCATGGCCATTTGTGATCTAGGGAATTTACCTCATAGGCTCGTTGCCAATTGGCAAAGGCGGAGTTAAGTACGCAGTAGTCACGGTAGATTACTTTACGAAGTGGATCGAGGCTGAACCTTGGGCAACAATTACCTCGAAGAAAGTCTTGGACTTCATGGTAAAAAACATCATCTGCTGATATGGGATGCCAAGGAAGATAGTGTTCGATATGGTACTCAATTTGATAGCAACTTGTTTACCAACTATTGTGAGAAAAATGGGATAATAAAAAGCTTCTCCTCTGTGGCCCATCCCAAAGCGAATGGCCAAGTCGAGGCTGTTAATAAAACTCTGAAGAGTTCTATGAAGAAAAAATTGGAAGAAGCCAAGGGGAAATGGCCCAAAGAGTTGCCCCAAGTCTTGTGGGCATATCGAACCATAGCTCGCACTTCAACAGGACATACCCCTTTTTCTTTGGCATATGGATGTGAGGCTATGCTGCCAATTGAGGTTGAAATACCCACCATTCGTACCCACGCATATGATCAAGCCTCGAACCAATCCCAGCTCGAAGTAAGTCTGGACCTGATTGAAGAAAGACGGGACGAGGCTCAACTAAAAAATGCTGCATACCAACAGCGAGCTACCTGGTATTTCAATAAAAAGGTTCGAGACAGAAAATTTGGTTTGGGAGATTTGGTGCTAAGGAGTGTGTTCTTGGCTACATGGGACTCGGCTGCTGGCGTGCTCGGGCCTAATTGGGAAGGACTTTATCAGATCGAATCGGTTATCCGACCTGGCGTCTAAAAATTGGCAAGATTGAACGGGGATTTGGTACCACGAGCATGGAATGTCAAACATCTACGACCTTACTATCAATAGTGTAGGAACGATGTCACCTGTAACCATGCTTGTTTATCTTATTATGCTTCTGTTAATAAATTGTTCAATTCCGAATAAAGTTTGTTTTCGTTTCAATATGTTGTATTTTTTGCAAACTCTCTTAATTTAATAACTTATGGCCACACTCATAGGATATTTAGGGGGCATTAGTGGTATATATACCGCCAGCTTGAAAAAATAAAATAGCATATACGAAAAGAATAAAAAGCGTTTGGATATAACCAAATACGCGAACTAAGATAGTTTGGACATAACCAAATTATTAAAGAACAAAAGTGTTTGGATATAACCAAATATGCGAGCTAAGATAGTTTGGACATAACCAAATTATTAAAGAATAAAAGTGTTTGGATATAACCAAATACGCGAGCTAAGATAGTTTGGACATAACCAAGTTATTAAGAATAAAAGTGTTTGGATATAACCAAATGCGCGAGGCAAAGTAATTTGGATAAAACCAAATGTGCGATCTAGACATAACTAGATAAAAAATATTTGTGTGTGGATTACAAACCAAAAACACGACCTAAATAGGTTTGGAACAAACTAGCTAAAACTAATCGACAGAAAGTTGGAATATAAATAAACCTACTTCAACTTAAGTCGAGATCTAGGCTGGAGTATCTTGCAAAAAGATAGTTTCGACCTCATAACTTTGGGGAGCTACCCGAGGATGAGGAAAAGTAACTATAAAAGCAGGATATAACTAAACCACCTATATTACACGCCATATAAGTACTTTCGAGTGCATGGTAAAAGTAAGTTCTGACCTTGACAAGTAATGGGACCGGACACGGATACATCGAGTAAACTGTGCATGAATGCATTGAAGCTCGAGCTTAAAATCCACCACGTGTTTGTATGAATAAACAGACATAAGGACACTTTAATATAAATTGCTTGAAATATTTCGACTTAATAAATGTAAAGAAAAAATATTAAAGTAAACTCAAATACGGTATTATAGATATCATAAGAAAATAGCTCTTTCATGAGCTATAAATTGTCTTAGCCCCAGGGGCATAAAAAACAAAAGATAAAAAAATATTACAAGAGGTTCAAAAGGATGCTGCCCCGGGTGGAGATTTAGGAGGAATGAGCGCCCTCCTTAGCCTTCTCAGCATCCTCCTTGGCCCTCTCTGCCTCCTCCCGAGCAGCTTCCTCCACATCGAGTCGAGCCTACCATTTGGCCACGAGCTCTTCCTCAAAAGAGCCTAGGAAGCTGGTATCCAGATCGGCGTTACTGGCCCAGATCCTGTACATGGCTAGGTCGACCGCTCGATCCTTCTTCTCCTTGAACTCTTCAAGAAGATGAGCCTTTTCGCCCTCCATTATCTTGAAAGTGGCCTTTTTCTCCTCCTCAAGATTGGCATTGATCTTCTCAAGCTCCTCGAGCCTGGCATTCACCTTCTCAAGCTCGGCTATCCTGGCCTTCATCTGCTCGGCTTCAGCCTCCATCTTTGCCTTTGCGGCCTTGAACTCGTCAGTGAGCTTAAGCTGAAGATTCTTCGACTCTTGGGCATAGGACATGCTCGAGTGGACCTCGTTGTTCAACTTATAGTTAAGCTGAGCAACAGCAGCAAGAGACTGAAACACACAAACAAATGAAGTTAGAACACATGCTAAGCATAATTACAACAAATGGCAAAGTGAGAGAAGTTACCACAGCAGCGAGCTCGACACTCTTGTCATAAAGGGTGTTGCAGTCCCGAGCATTGTTCAAAAACTGCCACTGGGGAGCCTCGAAGCTGCTGATGCTCTGACCTACCCGAGACAGGATGTCCGAGCCAAGTGTAGCTCCATGAGTCTCGACAGCGTTGTCGACGACATACTCATCAACATGAGTATAAATCAACAACAGGCTCCCTTTGGATGCTGGTTTCTTCGGAAGAGGGCTGAGCGTTGGGTGGACCATGATAGTAGGAGACACAGGGGGGACATCTGTGGTGGAAGCTTTGACCTGGGAAACAGGACCCATGGCCGGGCTCGTAATAGTGGGAGCTGCTGGAGGAGGATTCTTCTTAGTCCTCTTAAGGACCTTGGCGGGCCGATCTGACTTTCGGGAGCCTCTCGGGCGCTTACTCCTCTGAGCCCCCTCACCACTGGCGAGCACGGTGTCAAGATCAGAGTCCATAGCACCTGCATAATTGCACCACATTATAAGAAATTCCAAGACACAAAAAGTTATCACAATGCAGACAGGCAAGGAATAAAGGACAAGTAAAGAGGAACCTAACTGGAACTCTCCCCCGAGCTCGTGCTCGGTGACCACGTAATTCCCCCATCTTCAGAAGAGGCAGGGGGAGTCCCTTCCCTATATGTGGAAGTCAACCTCGAAAGGTCCTTATAATCATTTGTCCCGTATTGAACGGTTATTCCGTCCTATACTTCGTTCAGACTATACATAGTATTGTATTTCCCTAGCCAACTATCAAACTTATGAACCCTCTCATCTACCCAGGACCATACATAAAAGTGGTCCCTATCATCTTCACACAAGACTAATATGTCGGGCTTATGCTTAAGTAGCGAGGGAGACCATAAGTCCGAGCTAAGGATGACGCTCAAGCTCGAGGCCTCGTCATTGGCCTTGTTCCCTGATTACGAACTCCTGCAATGTCGAGCTGGGGATTGTGGCTTAGAACTGCGCCTCAGATGAAGGCTGCCGGTTGGGAGAGGCACAAACTCCCACTTGGCGTATTTCTTGTTGGACCAGTCGTTTGTGGACTGATCCTTTTCCAGGAGACCATAAGCTTGAAGCCTATCTTCATGAAGAAGATAAGAAAGGGAACACCCACCATAAGGGAATTGGAGCAAGGCCTCTTTGTGCTCCTTCATCTTATCGGTGGGAGTAGGTCGATGATAATTGGCTGGAGAAATAAACATATTATGAGTGGTTCGAGCCTAAGCAAAAAATTGAGCACAAAAGAAGAAATTTTTTATACTTACTGATTCGTCTGAACGAATAGTATCTGGAAGGAGCCAGGCCATTTGTCCAAAAGAAAGCCATCTTGAAATTGGGGGGATGGTTGGGTAAATCCTTAAAGATTTTCTTCTCCATGGGATATCTTGAAAGGTAGTAGAAGCCGTCCCCTCCCCGAGCTTGGGAGGGATTTATTTTCAAGCAAATGAGATACATAATCTCCTTTGGTGAATGCCCTTCCCACTTTAGCTCATGGTAAAGCGACCTCAGGGCTGAAAAAACCCTGTATGAGTTGGTGTTGAGCTGGAAAGGAGCGAGCCCGACAAAATCCAAGAAGTTCTTGAAAAAGGACTTTAAGGGCAATAAGGCCCCTACCTTCATGTGCTCCTGGCTCCAAGCCACATATTTTAGCTTGTTGTCGGGATTACCATCTACCGGGGCGCGACAGCTTCGCTCATGGGAGGTTGGAGCTTGACACCTCAGCGAGCCCGATAGTCCAATTCCGTGGAGGTGAGAATGGAGGTTGGATGTGAGGTAGAAGGGGGATTTGATGGTTCTCCCATCAGTAAAAATTGGAGATTGCCTGGCTTGAAGGCAATTGTCACTTTAAGAGTGGTATCGATGGGGATTGGTCTAGGCTCGGGGTTTGGATCTGGGTAGATGGCGACCCTAAGTCTCTTCCTTTTCCTCTCCTCAACCTCGTCAATTTGACATCAAAAGTGAGCTCGGGTATCTTCTTACTCACACCTTAGTTGGTGCTCCCGAATCAAATGCTGATTCCGGGTAGAAGGTGACTTCGGGCTCAGAGTTTTTGGTGAGTAAGTAATTGCGAGCTTGACCCCCACCGCTTTTCTGAGTTCTGCGGCATCTAGCAAGAGAGCAAAAGGGTGAGGGCCAGACGAATAAGAAATTAAGAATAAAAATCAAGACGGCTTAAGCTCGAATGATCGAGACTATGAAGCAAGCTCGATCCAAAGAAAGAGGCCAGGCTCGGAGTGTGTATTCCACAGAAAGGGGGGAAGGTGGATTTATTTTCAAAGATCCTGGATTTTCAGGGAAAAAAGTTGGCGGTTACTCAAAAAGTGATATTTTTTGGAAACGTGCAAATTGAAAACCCTAATCTTGTACCTAGTTTCTTGGTGTACACGATATGTCATCCAAAATTTAAAAAACACAGCACAAGAGTCATATTTTCATCTTTATGCAAAATCTGGGTTTAAAAATCCATAACGTCAAATAAGCTTACGAACTACACGATATTGGCTAGAGTATCCTAGTGCTAAGCTAGTACCCAAGGTGCAACAGAAGCATAAACATGCATGGAAAAATAAAGTATATATGCGGGCATAGGAAGCTAAGAACAGAAACTTGCACAATGTAGCTGGCAGGTACAGAGAAATTGATGACCGAAGGAGTGGTTGCAAAGATGATCTCAAGGAGTTGAAGCGTCGCTCTGTTTTCTTGGCTTGGAGAACATGCAAGAACTGGGCGAATACAATTTTTGGTTCTTCTTTTTTTTTTTTTTTTCTTTCCTCTGAAAACACAAGGAGAAAGTGAAATGGGGAAGATGAGGGGGACGTATTTATAGGCCCCTGAGAATGTCAAAGGTCGAGCTGATCTGAGCCATTGGCCAGATTTTGTATCTGATCCGACGGTCAGGGACAAATGAGATGATGGTACTATAAAGTTGGCAGGCGAACGAACGTGGGCGCGGTTCCAAGGCAATTAAGTACTCTGATTAGTCAATACCTGGCTGACGCGTGTCTACACTCGAGTGATTTGAACTGATACTTTTGAGGGGGCAAAATGTTACACACAGATTTAGAGATAAGATGTTATGACCCCGAAAACTGGGCTCGTCAGGTGTGAGCTCGAAATGTATGAAAACATCATATGGTCCAGCCGTAAAACCTCTGAAGAAAAACAACGACCTCGAGGATGTGTAACCTCGAATATTCTCTGAGCTCGCGATGGGCAATGGCAGGACACTTGAATATATCTTTTACCGATCGTCCTCAGGCGAGGTAGTTCGAGCTCGGGAAGTGCAAGCTCGGGTGTGACAGCCTCGACAGTACCTACCTATCCCGAGCATAGCGTGAAGTTGGGTGACAAGTTTGTGATTGACCCATAAGTCTTGACAGACTCAATGCCGATTGTTGATCTCGAAGACCTGATGAATCACCTGGGATAGCCCATTACGTGTGAACATATTTATTATTGTGTAATCCCAATATTTAAGGGATGTCATTTAATATGTTATCCATTCCTGATCTTCATGTGACATTTCCGTGTATATAGGAGATAATGCATTTAATATCATTATTTCAATTGATATACAGAATATCTTCCCGAAATATGTGAGAATGAATTCTGCAACCTTCTCTATAAATAGAGAAGGAATCACCACTTCTAAAGGACCAATTTTTGATTTTTTGAGAAAAAGCTTTGGGTAATTCATCTCTGAAGAATTTCCAAAAAACTCCAAATCTTAATAACATAGACTCGTGGACTAGGCAGAATTAACTGCTGAACCACGTAAAAATTCTCTTGTTTCTCTTCATCATTCATTCGCTTCATTGTTTAATTGTTTAATTGCTCTACGATTTAAGTTGACGAAAAACGGCGTCAACAATATCCCAATGTAAATGGGAATAATATGTATTAAATGTATACCGTATTTATTCACACGGTTACCCAAACCTGTCCAGGAAATTCCACTATAAATATCAGGGATAATGGACAAGGAAGGGGACGACCTTTTTGTATTACTAAAACTCTGTAGAAATTGTGAGAGAAAAGCAATAATATTGTCTTGTGGACTAGGCGGATTTTAACCACTGAACCACGTAAACTTGTGTTTGTATGAAAGGGTTCTTATAATATCATTTCGGTTTACAAATAAGCACTAATATCTTTATTAGATTTCTAAATCTACTGTTGGCAAAAAATCGCATCAACAACATCATTTATAGCATTGACCTATTATTTAAAATGAAAGTTTACAACGAAAATCATTAATATCATTTCTAAACTTATGTTTGTACGAAAGGGTTCTTATAATATCATTTCGGTTTACAAATAAGCACTAATATCCTTATTAGATTTCTAAATCTACTGTTAGTAAAAAACCGCGTCAACATCATTTATAGCATTGACCTATTATTTAAAATGAAAGTTTACAACGGAAATCATTAAGTAGTCTAAAAAGTTGCACATAAATCAGTAAGTAGTCTAAAAAGTTGCACTTAATTCATTAAGTAGTTTTTTCACGACAAAAGTCACTATGTAGTTTGAAATGTTGCACTTAAGTCACTAAGTAATTTTTTTTGTTGTAAAAGTCATATTTTATACTAATTTTGTCTTGATTTTAATTAATTAATAAAAATCTAAAAAAATACATTTCTAACTTTGAAAAATAATTTAAAATATTTTTTAAAAATAAAAAATAATTTAAAATTTTCAACATGAAAAATTATTTAATTTTAATTAAACTAAGTTTTAATTCAATTAAGTTGTATAATTTTCTAAAACTTAGTTTAAGAAAAATTAAATAATTTTTTCATGTTAAAACTTTTAAATAATTAAAAAAAAAACAAACTTAAAATATTTTTTCAATATTAGAAATATATTTATTTTAGGTTTTTATTAATTAATTAAAATTAAAATAAAATTGGTATAAAATGTGGTTTTTGCAACAAAAAAAAACTACTTAGTGATTTAAGTACAAAATATCAAATTAATTACTGATTCTTGCCGCAAAAAGAATTTCTTAGTGATTAAGCGCAACCTTTTATACTACTTATTAATTTTCGCTGCAAATTTTCTTATTTAGAATATTTGATATAATATATTAAATATATAATTATATATATGTACGAATCCCAGAAATGATTCGAACCCAAATACTCATAATGCCAAGAGACCGCAACTAACCGTATGTTTGGCAAGAGGATTGGAGGGAGGAGAGCAAAACTCAATTGTTTGACAATATAAAAGATGATGGGCTCTCCCTCCAAATCTTAAAAAATGAGTCCCTCCAAAAATAGGATAGTAGGAGAAGAAGATACAGAAAATTATATGAATACCATTCAAATAATTTAAATACATATTTTAAAATAGTTAGTGTAGTAATTTTGAGGGGAATTTTATAGTAGAGAGTCTACTTTTGCCCCTACCGATATGGGCATCTCTGTTTTCGGCACATGGAGAAATTATGACCAATTTTTTTTTACATGATGGTGTACATTTTAGTTATAGCAGACATCTCACCAGTTTTCGAATAATTTACGGTGCCGAAAATGTAATATCTGCCTTCTCGGAAGGTTAGTTTCATAATTTTTCCACCCAAGGCATTTTGGTCAATTTACATATCTATGAGTTTAAGTATGTATGAATCGCGTTTATAGCAAAATACATTCAAATGGATAGGGCATAAGTATATTGACTAACAAGTAATTATTTTTGTTTAATTTAATTATTTTCTTTATTTTAATTGTTATTATGATTATGAGCATAATAATAATAATAGCGAGGTATTGTTTTCATTTTTTAAATATTATTATTATTATTATTATTATTATAAGCTAATGATAAAATGGTGGATTGATTTTTTTGGTTTTATTATATGATTTATATTATTATTAAATATTTTATAATAACAATAGTATGGAAAATTTGTAAAGACCACTATACCCTTTATTAAGATAAGTTTTGAGAGCAATTAGAGAATATAAAATGTGAGAATAATCTGATTAATTCTCAATTTTCAAAATCAAAGGGAATTTAGCTATTCTCTCTCTCTCTCTCTCTCATTTTTTTTTTAAGTTTCCTATTTTCTTGTGAGTTGTTGGGAGGGATTCAACCAAGCAAGTTTGTTTCCTTTTATTTTATTTAAATAACTACTAGGGTTGCCTCTTGTATGAGAAAAATCGTGGAAATTGTAGAGAGATGAAGAAGAGAAGAATTAAAAAATTCTAGAGAGAGAAAACTACATTTCTTAGAAATCTTGTAACTTTGGACACATTTGTAGTAAAATTGACATAACTGAAGCTGTAAAAGTCCGATTTGGACAATCTTAGTATCTTCAGAAAGCTAATTCAATTATATACAATTTTATAGAAATATCCTTTTTCTAAAATCGTAATGTAATCGGGTAAAAACTGGGTCCCAAGTTACAATACCCTAGAGTTATGAAAATTCCATTTAGATATTTATTTTATTTAAACCTATAACTCGTCTATAAACGGGACCTTAGAGTGTCTTACTCACCCTTTTACCCTAGCTACCATTGACCCCGTAAGAGAGAAAGAAAGAGAGAGTTCGAAGGAGAGAAAGAGAAGGAGGAGGATTTAATGCTTCAAGGATTGGTAATTGTTTGAATTGTGATTGAATTTGTACACTCTCATCTCTCAAGAAACTAAAGGAACTTTAAGTGATTGATGGACCGAGGATTGGAATTTTGAAAGCACACAAAGCCTAGGAAAGTTTTCTAGGGTTTGGGCTAGCATTAAACAATCAAGGTAAGGAATTGCTTGTGTTATTGCTTTGATGTTAGAAAAGCATGTTCAACTTGATCTTTGATTCTTTTTTTTTTTTTTTTTTGTAGAATGAGATCTCTAGGTTTTGGCCTATGGGCGGGTGGGTGTTATTGTTTGATTCTATGGCATGTATGTGGTGGTTGAATTTTATGTGATTAATTGAATCAAAATTTGGATTTTGGGGAACTATAGGTTCAACCATCACTATAACTTGGGGTTTTGGGTCTGAAAAATATTGCTTAAATGTTTGAAATTGATCTAGTAACATGCTAGGGTCTTGTTTAATCAAGAGTTGATTATTTTACATTTTTTTGCAATAAAGATGTGAGTTTTTGAGCATGAAAATTGGTTATATTACATTAATATTTCAAATATATTTTTGGGGCATATTAATATCTTTTTGGGACTGTATAATTTGATTTTTAAATGTTAAAAATAGTATTGAAACTAATTTTGAAGTTGCAAGTTATTAACTTAATATTTTTTAAGTTAATTGTGAAAATTAATCATTAAATAGAATTTAAATGAATTAATTATGAAAATGGGTGTACTCATTGTTTTAATATTATTTTAGGGGCTGTAAAATAATGTTAAAAATGTGAGAAATGATTTTAGAAATATACTTGAGATTTTTCTTGGGTTGGGTAATTATTCTATTATTTTTTATGCATTAAATATGTGATTTTTGGCATAAAATGTAGCATCCCAGAATTTTACTTAGCTAGATAGTAGTAGTAGCTGTAGAATTTTAGTTTTCGTGGATATTGGTCAAAACCGGGATTTAGTTAGAAACTCGTAGAAATAGTTATGGATTTTATAAGTTTAACCTATGGTTTAGAAATATTAATTTTATCATAAGGTTTGATTAATGAATATAGTCATAAGAATATTATTTATTATAACCTAAGGTTTAGATAGATTAAATAAGAGCGTGACACTTGTCACAAGCATGTTTATTAAGGATTAAAGTATTTTTGATGAATAGTTTAATTAATAAGAAAGATCTAGAAGCTCTAGAACCTTCCATTATCTGTTAGAATCACGTTTTACTCAGTCAAAGTAGTTTTAATCGATTTCAAATTATCCTGAAATGTGCAAAAACGTGTTTGAAATATCAGCGTATGCCGATATATCGTAGTTATAAGGGCTGATATATCGCCTATAATTGATACGGAAAATACGTCGACTTCGCACGAACGAAACCACGGACCCTCGAGATCATGGTAGGGGCGATATATCGCCTACCCTAGGCGATATATCGGCTCCAGTGGCCATATTTGAGTTGTTCGTAAAATTCTGAACTAGAAACAGCCCTCAACAACCTTGACTCCTTCCTGAACGTTTTTGACCGAGTTCTGGGCATCTGTTGAACAGATAATTCAAATTTATTCATTTTAATCATTTATTTATTCATTTTAAAGGAGTTAGTTTCACTCCTTGAACTCTATAAATAGGACCTTTCACTCAGCCATTCTATCCATCATTCAAGCACAGTTCAGAGCCTCCAAGCTGCTAAGATCATTCTAGAGAGAAACACTAGGGTTTTGGGGTTAAAGCTTTCAAATCTAAAGCTTGTATAAACACTTGGGAAGTAATTTTTTGTGTGATTTTCGGTGTTCGAGGTATAGATCGAGGTTCTAAGCTATCCAAGGTATTCATTATCTTCAGGTTTAGTTCACTATAGACTCTATTATTCGTTAATTTTTCTTCAAATCCTAACTTGTGATAGTGACTTTTGGTTAGGTCTTCAATTTCTTTGAAACATGAAGTTTTCGGTAAGTTTCTATCCCAATGGTTTAGATCTTCTCTTCAACTTCATTTCTTTAGAAATTTATGGTTTCTTTATGTTTGGTTTTAGGAGTTTCAATCCCGCTCTTGTCTCCAATATTCCAGTTTTTGGTATGGAAAATTAGATAGTTTAGTATTATGACCTAGTTTATGATATAATTTATGTTTGTATGACCTAACATTTCAGGTACAATAAAGGGGTAAGTGTGTCTGGACCTAAAGTGTCCAATGATGTATGATGGACTATGTCCGGTAGGCTTGGTTGCCACAACTTTATGACAGACCTAAGTGATGTCCGGTGTATGACAGACTTATGTCTGGAGCTTAATTGCCACCCCTGTATAAACACTTATCTTTTTATTATATCTAACTTGTTATTATGACCTATAGTTATGATTATGATTTATGGCCTATGACCTATAGTTATGATTATGGCTTATGACCCATAGTTATGATTATGAGTATGCATTATGACTTATGGTTTATGATTTATCATCTATGACCTATGATTTATGACTATGATATGATTTAGATTATGATATGACCTAGTGTTTATTGTTGTGTGATAGTATAAATAAGTTTTGGTATGACTTTGGTAAAATGTATGATATGTTTGATTATATGAGTATATGACTAACTCTTGTTTGTATTTTCCTTACTGGGCTTAGAAGCTCACCCCTTATGATGTTATTTCAGGAAATTAAGGATAGAAAGGCCGGTGGCGAGTGAGGACCTAAGAGCTTTGTGATGTACTCGTGGGGACCATATATTCAAGGAAGATCAAGCGGGCCTATTTATTTATTTTTATCAAAGAGTATTTTATTTTAAATTTGTATTCAATAAAAAAGCAATATTTACAATTATGACCTAATGTTGTGTTCTCGGTAATCTATGAGAAATTAGGGCGTTACATAAAATATTGAACATGATGCATGATTAATATTTCAATATTTTGTAGTAAGTTAAATTGATTTTTTTGATTAATTTCCAGTCATTTCAAAGTATAAGAAAGGTCATTTTCAGTGTTAAAAATAGTTTTTGGGAATTAATTCGTAATTTGTGAATAAGTGGAGAATTATCAGGAAACTTTAAATAGTATTTGGTAAATTATATTGTAAATCTTAAAATTTAATTTTGGAAATAAGATAGGCCTTAAAGGTGGTTTAAAATAAATTAATTTGCCATGAAAAAAGGTGAACTTTGGGCTAAAAAGGGTATTTTGTAATTGTTACGTAAAAAGTTTCTGTATGAACACATGTAGAATGTTAGAATGATTATTATGGTCTAATTAGGTTAAATGAAGGTCATGCATGATAATTATACTATTTGTGATGTGGTTGAAGACCTATTATCGAAATTAGGTCATGTATTGCTTGAAACTGTGTTTGTTTTGATGCTTGAATGCATTTTGAGTTTTGATACCATCTTGTGAGTGTTTAGGGCCTCAGTTGTGGCAAGGAAGTTCAACAAGAGGGTTCAGAAAAAGGAATAACTTGTCATGAATAAGGTAAGAAGAGTGGACATCTGCGCATAGGGTATATGTCTAAACATACAACCTTGTTTTATGGTTTGTTATTTTATGTACATATGTACTATGATTGGTTATATTACAATAATATTGTTAGCATGAGAATAGTGCTTAGATGGCTACATAGTTGACATGTTTAAATGATAGAATATAGGCGTATTCTATGTAATTGCTGCTTGTGTGAGCATAACACTTGCATGTATTATCATGGGTGAGTATAATTCATTGTAATGAGATGCCTCGTGGGAATGACAAGTGTGAGTATTGCATAAGGTAGGAAAAATTACATTTCATGAGTACAACATGCATTGGATTTTTACTGTGGTATTGTGTTTATATCACATGTGATTAATTGTGAAGTTATCATTGATGCTTATGTTATCTAGTTAGAGGGTTATTGTTAGCCCAAGATTGACTCCCAAGAATGGGGGGGGGGGGGGGGGGGGGGATTAGGAATTTAAAACTCAAC
The DNA here is from genome assembly GCF_963169125.1 of Humulus lupulus. Taxonomy (NCBI): domain Eukaryota; kingdom Viridiplantae; phylum Streptophyta; class Magnoliopsida; order Rosales; family Cannabaceae; genus Humulus; species Humulus lupulus. Next base: position 20,840,092 of record NC_084802.1, on the reverse strand, counting down.
TATCTATTTCTAGCAACTTACTGAAATTTTCATGCAATAAATAGATAGAACCAATGAAAATAATCAAGTAAGCACAAATGTAAATGATTTTATGGTTAGAATGATTCATTGTAATGAGATGCCTCGTGGGAATGCCAAGTGTGAGTATTGCATAAGGCAGGGAAAATTATATTTCATGATTACAACATGCATTGGATTTTTACTGTGGTATTGTGTTTATATCACATGTGATTAATTGTGAAGTTATCATTGATGCTTATGTTTTCTAGTTAGAGGGAGTTATTGTTAGCCCAAGATTGACTCCCAAGAGTTGGGGGGGGGGGGGGGGGGGGATTGGGAATTTAAAACTCAACAATTTATTTCTAGCAACTTACTGAAACTTTCATGCAATAAATAGATAGAACCAATGAAAATAATCATGTAAGCGCAAATGTAAAGGAGTTTATGGTTAGAATGATGCAAACTCTCTTTTTACAAGGTTCGGTGAAACTAAAGCCACCTAGGTCCTTGGTCTTCAAAGCTAAGACTAACTTTGAGTTCTAGTAACGAGCCAAGTTAAAAGGCTTGACTAATCCTTTTACAATTGAGGAATTTTCACCAAGGTATACCCAAACCTCTTACACGGATTGTTTGTTCAGTTCCAATCTCACTAACGTCGGGTTGTTGTGATTCCGCGGCCAACCTCACCAATGCCGAGTTGTTGTGAATCCGGTGCCAACCTCACCAATGCTAAGTTGTTGGGAATCTGGTGCCAACCTCACCTATCTTGCGAATTGTTGAAGTGTCAATCTCACTTTACAAAGATAGATAGAAATATGAAGTACAATAGTTTTCACTCTCTCTAAGGGTGATAAATACTAGTTGAGAACCTAGAGAGAGATGAACACACTTACAAATAAATCCTCACAATTTTGGCTCAAGTGTGTGAAAAGTATTTTGGAATGATTTACACAAGGTAAGAGCGTAGAACACTTTCTCTAGCTTAATACTATGGTATAAAACTGGTATTAGCTATGTATTAAGTCTAGAGGTAAGTCTATTTATAGAGGGAAGCAAAATAGAGTCGTTGAGGCATTTTGGAGCTCTCTGACTTCAACTGGGCAAGCAGCCGGTCGACTGGCCAAAAGAACCATTGGAGCTGTACTTTCAAAATAAAAACTGCCAAATTGCTGGGCCCACCAAGGGTGACATGCTAGTCGACCTGCCTGTGAAATTTCTGGGCAGGTGGCCTTTTTTGCTTTGGTAACAAATTTTGGGTTTTTCTGGTTACAAATTTGTTACTCTTCTTGATCATTTGAGTAAACTTGTTTCCAATAAGAAAAGTGGTGGTTTCAGAAGATGAAATGTCTAATGCTTTTGCTACAAAATCAAGAATGGTTAGTTATTGTATATCATCAAAATAAGAGTGATGATGACTTTGAGTCAACAGTTATGTCCTACATAAACTCTTTTTACTAGGCGTTAGCTCATGGGTAATCTGTGTTGCATGTAGAGACAAAGACAAACAGTGAAGTGGCGACTCAAGGCGATGATAATACATGTTAGTGGGAAGGTCTTAGGGGTTTTATGTTTTATAAAGAAAACTTATTACTGTTTTGTAACTTAAACAATTTGACTATTTTTGAATTTTTGAGTATTTTGTATGCTCAATCACGATTTGAATAATTATGCATTCAAATCACTTTTATTTTATATAATGGGATCCCATGCATTAGTTTAATTCATTAAATGTGTATTTTACGTCATAAAGAGGTTAATGTTTTAAAACATACTTGTAAGTGACGTCTCGAGAAATCGAGGCATTATAGAAGACGTTGTTTAAGCAGTCAATTGCATGCGTGCTTGTTTTGTTTATCTGCCTGTAACTCACTATTTTGAATTCTATTTTTTGATACTGTAAATTATTTGATTTTTTTCAAAAATTGGTGAGATGCCTACTATAACTACAAAGTACACCATCATATAAAAAAAATTAGGTTATAATTTCACCACGTGCCAAAAACAAAGATGTCTCTACCAATAGAGCCAAAATTAGTGCCCCAACTATAGAATTTCCCATAATTTTGATATCAAACTTTGTATCCATATTTCCCACTCTTTCTCAATGTCAAACAACATAAAAAAGTAAGAAAGAAATCATCTTTTCTATCCATCAAATTCTTCATTCTTCTTAAACTCTCCATTCATTAAAGTTTCCATCCTTTCTACAAACATAGTCTAAAGTTATGACAAAGAATTTTTTTACAAATTATGTGTAGTAATATGTAGTCTAAAATTTCAATGAGTTATATAAATGACTACAAAAATGATGAATTTAAACATTATATTTAGGAAATTATTTTATATAAAATATTATTTTTCCAAGATTAAAAAAGTCACCACACTTTCGTCCTCTTTCTCGCAAAGTTATTTCTTCTCATTATTTCACATATCAATTTATTATTAATAAACTCTTAAATGTAACCCCAATTTCTTTGTCACTTTTTCTCCTCCCTCACTCTCATTCTTCTTTTCTCTCATTCTGATTTTGTTATTATTTTCTTTTCTTTATTTCATATGTAGGTGTATTATTAATAAATAATAAAGCTTAAAATTAAATTTGAAAAATCATATGTTAGAAAAAAAAGATAAAATAAGGATGCATATAATATTGTATTAAACATGTAACATGGTCATAATGTTTCTGTTAGAATATATTAGCTATATTAGCTGTATATTAGTTGTAGAAATTAGAGTTAATTGTATTTAGTTAGTTTCCTATTTAGTCTTTAATTTTGTATATAAATACATACTATTCTATTGAATAAAATATCACAATTCATTCACCATATTTTACATGGTATCAGAGCTGATTTTGAGATTGAGAATTCGAAATTCGAAATTAGGGTTCATTACAAATTGGGGTTTCAATCAGAGTTCATCACAAATTTGGGTTTTTCAATTAGGGTTCTTTTTTTTTTTTTTTCGGAAACCATCTTTAGAGTGATCATTTGTTCTCACCGCCCACTCAGAAAGATTGCCCAGTTGCCGATCTGCCAAACCCCAAAGTTCGGTCACCGGATTTCTCGCGCGTGTGGCTCACGCGCCGCTTGTTCCTTCTGCCACCTACCCCACGCGTCGGCGCGTGGAGGCGCGTGTGACGGGGATTTCGACGGCGAATCATCTCCGGTTCGTTTCTCGGCTCCTCTTGAGCCTACTCGCATCTGTCTCAGGTTGTAGTTTGGTATTTCTCACTTCTTCGTATCTGGGTGTTCTTTACTTGTTCTTTGTTGTTCGATTCTGTCTTGTCTCTTCCAATATTTGTTTTTGAGGTTATGGCAGAGATGAAATCAGATCCAAAACCACTATTTATTTCTGATGTGGTTCCCGTGATGTCTAAAATCACGGACCATAAATTGATTGGTCCGAATTATTTGGAATGGAGTAAGACGATTCGACTTTATCTAAGGAGTATTGACAAAGATGATCACTTAACTGATGATCCTCCCAAAGAAAAAGACGATTCAAGAAAAGTGTGGCTACGTGAGGATGCTCGCTTGTTTCTTCAAATTCAAAATTCTATTGATAATGAGGTAATTAGTTTAATTAATCATTGTGAATTGGTTAAAGAACTAATGGATTACTTGGAGTTTTTGTATTCTGGAAAAAACCATCTATCGCGTATGTATGATGTTTGCAAATCCTTTTATCGCGCGGAGAAACAAGATCAGTCTCTTATAAACTACTTTATGACATTTAAGAGGACATACGAAGAGCTTAATGTGTTGTTGCCATTTAGTTCTGATGTGAAGGTTAAACAGCGCTAGCGAGAGCAGATGGCTATCATGAGCTTTCTAGCAGGACTCTCATCTGACTTTGACTCTGCAAAGTCACAAGTTCTTTCTGGGTTTCTTTCTGGGTGTGATGTCTCCTCTTTACAAGATGTCTTTAGCCGTGTTCTTCGTACAGAAACTACTCCATCTGTTTCTCTTAATAGTGCTTTGGTTGGTCATAATAATCATGCACCATGGAGAAAATCTACTCCAAATGGTTCCAAAGGAGGTAATTCACAAAGGCCTGATAATCGAACACCGGAATCCGGGAGCATTATGTGAAACTATTGTAAGAAACCAGGCCATACCAAGTTCGAGTGTAAGAAGCTACAGTTTAAAAATCAGCAAAAACACTATGCTAATGTTACAAGCACTAGTGATGCATCTGAAAAATCGGTCATTATTTCTGCGGATGAATTTGCCAAGTTCTCAAGGTACCAAGAATCACTCAAGTCTTCATCTCCTTCTGTCACTGCAATTGCTGATTCAGGTAAATCTAATGCATGCCTTCTTTCCACATCCTCAAAATGGGTCATTGATTCTGGTGCCATAGATCACATGACAAGTAATTCCAGTCTCTTTTCCACTCTTCAGTCTTATAGTCCCACTTCTTCTGTTACCTTAGCTGATGGATCACCATCTTTTGTTCTTGGATCTGGCACTGTTACTCCTACACCTTTGCTTACTTTGTCATCAGTCTTACATTTACCTAATTTATCCTTTAATTTGCTTTCTGTTAGTCAACTCACTCGTAATTTGAATTGTTGCATCTCTTTCTTTCCCGATCATTGTTTATTTCAGGATCTTATGACGAAGAAAATTATTGGTAAAGGACATGAATCTGGTGGCCTGTATGTTCTTGATCCACTGTCCTCAACTCCTATTGCTTGTCCGAGTGTCACTTCCGCTTTTGAGGCTCATTGTCGTTTGGGCCATCCATCCCTTCCTTTGCTCAAGAAGCTTTGTCCCCAATATAGTAAGGTGTCTTCCTTAGATTGTGAGTCATGTTAGTTTGCCAAACATCATCGTGTTAGTTTGAGTCCTCGAGTCAATAAACGTGTTAGTGTTCCTTTTGAGTTAGTTCATTCTAATGTTTGGGGTCCTTCTCCTATTTTGTCTAAACCTGGATTCAGGTATTTTGTAACTTTTGTGGATGATTATTCTCGTGTAACTTGGTTATATTTAATGAAAAATCATTCTGAGTTGTTTTCTATATTTTGTGATTTTTGTGTTGAGATTCAAAATCAATTTAATGTGTCTGTTCGTACTTTGCGAAGTGATAATGCCAAGGAATACACATCTACTCAATTTCAATCTTATATGATCTCTAATGGCATGCTTCATGAAACTTCTTGCGTTGATACTGCACCCCAAAATGGTGTAGCAGAACGTAAAAACATACGTCTTTTTGAAACTGCACGTGCCCTCTTGTTTCAAATGAAAGTTCCTAAACCTTTTTGGGCCGATGCAATTTCCACAACATGCTTTCTTATTAATCGCATGCCATCCTCAGTACTTAATGGTGAGATCCCATTTAAAATTCTTTTTCTTGGTAAGTCATTGTTTCCAGTTGCTCCTCGGGTCTTTGGCATTATTTGTTTTGCTTGAGATGTCCGTCCACATGTCACCAAATTAGATCCTAATTCATTAAAGTGTGTATTTCTTGGTTACTCTCGTCTTCAGAAAGGGTATAGGTGTTATTATCCTGATCTTAACAAATATCTTGTGTCTATTGATGTTACTTTTGTGGAAAATACTCTTCACTTACTACTCGTCAGGGGGAGGATGATGATTTGTTGGTATATTCTATCACATCCTCTGCGCCTGATACATGTTCTGACGAGTCTCTTGTTCCTTCACCTGCCACTGTCATAGCTCCCGCAATGCCTACACCTCCACCACCTCCTAAGCCTCCTATTATAGTTTACTCCAGGCGTCCACCTCCTCCACCTCCCGTTTCATGTCCTGCACCTGGATCTTCGTCATCAGATTCAGAACTCAACGATGATCTTCCCATTGCACTATGTGAAGGTAAACGCCAATGTACATATCCTATTTCTTCTTTTGTTTCTTATAATCATCTGTCCTCTTCTTCTTGCTCTTTTATTGCTTCTCTTGATCCCATCACTATTCCTAAAACTGTTCGTGAAGCCATGTCTCATCCTGGTTGGCTTGCTGCAATGATAGAAGAGATGAATGATTTAGTTGCGAATGGTACTTGAGACTTGGTTAATTTACCTTCAGGAATATCGGCCATAGGGTGCAAATGGGTGTTTATGGTTAAAGTCAATCCAGATGGAACAATTGCTCGCTTAAAGGCCTGTCTTGTTGCCAAGGGTTATGCTCAAACCTATGGAGTGGACTATTGTGATACTTTTTCTCCTGTTGCTAAACTCACCTTTGTTTGACTGTTCATTTCCATGGCAGCTACTCATCATTGGCCTTTGCATCAACTTGATATTAAAAATGATTTTCTTCATGGGGATCTTGAGGAAGAAGTGTATACGGAGAATGTAACGACCCAAAATCGCTAATAAGGCTTAAGGGCCTTGATTAGTGTGCCTGGAGAGCATAATGGGATTTATGTGTGATTTTCATGAGTAAATGCATGATTATGATTTAAATCATGTTATATGACTAATTGAACATTCGGGATGCATGACTATGTGGTTAGTATGCATGTTTAGGTGAAATAAATTTGCATGTGGACCCCGTTTGTATGATAGGGGTAAATTGGTAATTTTAGCCCGCTGTGGGCATATATGTGATAATTGTATTATGTGATTTGTACCAAGTGAGGGTGGTGTTATTATTGTGATGCACGTGCCGAGACGGTCCTAGAGAGCTAGTTAACTCAAAAGTCACAACGGGATTTTATTCCCGGCTCGGAGGAGCCTAGGGGTGTCTTGGGGAATTTTGTGAGTTGAGTGAGAACTAGTGGTTATAGTTATTGGTGATTGAGTAACCATTTGTAACTGCTGTGAGTAACAAGTTTAGGTGGAAATGGTAGAATTGAAATAGAAGTGAATGGACTAGAGTGCCCTTGAAGGGTTAGTTAGGAAATGATTATTAGGAGGGGTAATATGGTCATTTGGCAGGGGGTTTAGTCAATGTTCAGCTGGGTTAAAGGGGTACATGGTTTAGGCTTGGTCATATTTTGGTTTTGTTAAAAATAGAGAGAAGAAAAGCTAGAGGGAAAAGCTAGGGCAAGAAGAAGAAGAAGAAGAAGAAGAGTTGAAGGAGCTGAAATTTGGAGACTTAGGAGATGAATCAAGGAAGCTTAGGGTTGGATTCTTCATTCAAGGATTTCGGAGAGGCTCGTGCTAGAGGACCGTGCTTGTGGCCTTGGTGCATCGGAAAGCTCGGGATACAGGTAAGGAAAACTGTAGCACCCGTAGGACAGGGCATGGACCCATAGTGTTAATGCAGAGCACGACCCTAAATGGTATTACATGATTATGGTATAGTTTTTATTGAATTGTTATATGTTTGAATGTTATTTGAATTATACTATATGTGATTATAGTAGCGAGAACGGCAAAGGTGCCGAGAACGGTTAATGAGCCGAGAACGGCAGCGGGGCCGGAAGTAACACTTAGCACATGGGATGCTTATAGTCAGGGTAGGACCTAGTGGATAAATGGGATATCCTTACGGTGAGGACCGAAACCCCAGGCTTTGGTAAGGCTTCTGGGGCGGCATGGCCGTGTTTGCTTAGTTTGATGGCTGACCTGTTTATCTGTGGATTACCGGATATGTTAACTGTATAATTTGCACATGTTATGAACTGTATGAGTTTTCTTGCTGGGCTTCGGCTCACAGGTGCTCTGTGTTGCAGGTAAGGGAAAAGAATGAGTCAACCAGCCATGAGTACGGAGAGCATGAAGCGATGCACACATGTTCGGCCTGCCCGACTGCTTTGGTTGGGGGCATTTTTGAATATGGCTGTATTAACTTATTCTTTTGATAGTCAATCAAGCGTAAATCTATTTTTGAGTTGTAAGTATTTTGTAAACCTTATTTTGGGATCCCAGATGTTGATACTTAAAGTTTTTAATGAAACTAAGTATTTTCAAAGATTACAGCCTTAACTTCCGGTTAGTCACACTTTTAGTCTTTGAAAACCTCGTAGAGTCAGTTAGTTGCACAGATGTGTTTTAAACTCACTTAGTAACGGCTCTAAGGTAGTAGGGCGTTACAACTTGGTATCAGAGCGAGCCAAGGTTTATTGGTTCTGGAGATTGACCGAACATGTACGCTCGCTGTCAGTGACAAGCTCGACTCAGGGTTGGTTGGTATGAATGATTGATATGCTTGAATATATGTTTGAATGCCCTGTTTTCCTGCTTATTTATATGGAGTATGATGAATGAGTTGACATATGCACGAGATACTGTTAGAGCTTGGCCCTTGACTATTGCATGTTGAGATTAAAGCTTGTTGAATAACATAATTATGCATGTGGATGAATATTGGGATAATAGATTGCATATTGAATGTATGTGGTTAATTGTCTGAATTGAATTCGTATGTAATATATGTTTATTGGCTTGTATGAAGCATGTTGAGACTTGGGTATTCTTGGTGATGTTAAAATCTGGTAGCTAAATGTATATTAGTGTGGATTTGGCCTAAATATGCTTTGTGTGTGCATGATATCTGTGGATATTTGGATCTAGTTGTGGTTTGGTTCAGAGTATGAACCACAGAGTTCAGGAGTTGGTTAGTAGTGGCGGATGAACTCAATTTGTTGATTCCTAGAATGGTTAAGTGGATTTGACATTGTGTTGAAGGGGGGATTCTAGATAAAAGTTGGAGTTAGAGATCTCCATTTATCCCTGAAAGCAACAGCAGATGGTCACTAGTGTGTGAGTAAGCTGTGGAGTTTAATAGTTGAGATGGAACTGAAGAGCAGCGGACTTCTCTGGGAAAATAGCTGCTTTGTATGCTTTAACTGTAAGGTTACCAGTGTTGGTTCATTGTGAGGGTATGGACAGATAAGGGTATTATATGAAAGGCTCAAAGGGTGTTATCCTTTGGTTTTGAGGAAAGTTCGGGTTGACAATGAATTTATTAGTGGATGGGCAAAGTTAATTCCACCCTCGGTTATAAGAGGATGAGAGCCCATGACTAAAGGGTTGTGTTAAGTATTGTACTAGAGGGATGCCTGGAAATGGCACTTGGGCTAAGGCATAGGTTGGAAAGAACCTAGATGATGATTGATAGAAGAGGTTATAAAGGCATGATCTGAACTGTGGAGAATGGAGACCTTATAAGATTGGTTTGGAATGATATAGTGGCAATAGTGTAAATTTTTGGGCTTTGCGAATTGGGTAATTCATTTCGGGAAATTGAAACAGACGGATGCAGTTGAAAATGATGATGACCCATTTAAGGATTTAAAATCTGGAATAGTCTAAGGTATTTGTGCCTCTCCGATGCGTGTACTCACCATCTGTATGGGGATAGTGGAGAGGGCCATGTGGTTCGAAGAACTGATGAATGATGCATACAGCCTGAGTGCTAGAGCTGCAATGGCAGTGCTTCTTTTGGTGGATTATAGTAAGGATAGATTCTCGGTAATCAAAGCAGAAGAACCCCAAGAAAAAACTTGATAGCTCTTAGTTTTGCCAGAAAAGGGGGAAAACCTGATTGACTAGATAGCCGTCAAGATAGTGATGGAAATCGGTGAAGTTATCTGCTATGCATCAGAGGCAGGGGATGCCATCTGGGAAGAGGTCAGGTGAGGGCATGACTTCTACATAAAGTGACTCGATATGTTAGGATGGACTTCCCATGGTAAGGGAACAGAAAACTAGAATGCCTTGCTACATTCGAAGTTCGAGGCTGATTCCTCGAGGATGAGTATTCAACTGCATGGTTTATGCTTTGGTCATGTAACGATCTGGAGGAACTCGATGTCGAGAATGTTCCGAGAGGGAGCTAGACATAGAGAGTTTGCCTCATGGGTGCTATATGAGAGGCTGAAGGTAGTAATACTTATTAAAAAGGAATTAGAAACTTCTGGCAAATGATTAGGGATGCAAGTGATCAAGAAGTGCATAGTAATAACAATAGAGTTTGTCTTATGGGAGCCTCAGCATGAGTCACAGTGAGAGAGTTAATCAGTTAAGGGATAATCATGGATTGTAGAGGATATCATCTGGAGTATGTTAATGAGACTGAGTGGAACTGAGCTGACTAGTGGGAAAATTATATGGGCATGTAAAGAAAGATTGGGGGTACTTCAAGGTCGGACTACAGATAGGATTGGTATCAGGAATGTTGAGAAAGATGGTATTTGTTGATAGAAAGAATTACTTAAGCAATCGAAGAAAGTTGACCATTGGAGTAGCCAGAGCATTATACTGCGGGGATTGTTAGCATCGTCGGTTAAGAATAAAAAGTTTGATGTTGGGTACAAGATGGGACAATGTCTCCAGGAGTTGATCTATGACCTGGTTATTAACAGCTGGAAATCAAGAAAGAGACATTTTAGTAATTTTTATTTTGTACTGAGTAAGGTGTGAGGAGTTGGTAACAAAGATTCTAGATTGGTTCAAGCCACAACAGCACAAGTAAGGTTCTATGAAGTGTCAGTTTGGGTTTCGTTAGGAGTACTCAAAGTAGAGCTACAAGACGAAAGGACAGGTATGAGAAGATTTGATCTGAAGCCACAAAGAAGCTAATGAAGAATGTCTGAGGAATAGAAAGCATAACAGGACTGGTAAGCGCGTCATTTATCCCATAAGTATCTCCACAGACAACTACATCAGCGACGGGAAGAACGGTAAAACTTGAAGTTAGACGGAATGAATGGTGTCAAATCAAAAAACAATTCAGAAGACAAGGTATGAATGGATTGGTATCTGGCGATGCTGGAATATGTGTGTGATATGGTTAAGTATAGAGTGATAGCATAAAGGACCTGATCTATGATGAGGATATGGAATTGTGGGAGTGCATCACGGGTTGGGCACGCCCAGGCGCAAATTGACGCGAGGATGGATCGAACCTTGCGGGAGATGAAAGAATGGATCATGGTTGATATACTTGGAACGTTAAGTCGACGGTTGCGCATAGATAAGGTACTTGAGTGTTGGGTATTAGTAAGAAAGTTAAAGTTGAGACCCAGATGTGGTGAAAAGTAGCAGACGGGTGATCGGTGTTTGAAATCCTCGATTGAGCGAGGGGAAATTTAATTGGAGGCGGAACTCCTAGCTGGGAGGCGTGTATCAGTCAAGGAATAACGCTATAAATTGTAATGGAATGGACAAGGAAACGACTGAGATTGGCATAACGTTAGTAGGTAATGATTAGCTGGTGAGTGTCACTGAACTATGGAACCAAAGTGTTGGCTTTGGTTGAAGCAGGGAAGGACCCTGCCATGGTGGTACAAGTTAGGATACCAGGATCGAGTGAAGTGATCCGGTTAGAATTTGGTTTTTGAATGAGAATTCTGAATGGATATCATTCCACCTTCTAGGGTATGTTGTACCAGGAGGGTTGAGCGGGTGACAGAATTTAGTGTTTCCTTTTGGACACTGAGGGGTTAAGTGATGTGGTGGTGTATCGTGGGAATAGACCACATTAGACTTTAAGCAAGGTGTTTGGACATGAAAAGTTTTAACTCAGCTGATTGAGTTAATGCAGTTGGTTCAGGTGAACTGGTATCAGGGTAGAATGTCGATGATACTGAATTGAGACCCTACAGTATTCTAAATTTTGGAACGGATCTAGAGAACGAATAGAACAGAGTGGGAATCTGGAATTATCAGTTGGTTGCAAGAGTAATAGCAGTCAGAAAGCTTATCAGTTATCTTAAAGAGTTAAGGGTTGACTATATGAATACTTGAGATATTAAGGGAAGTGTAATCCCTGATAAGTTAGTCGTGGTGGCAAATGATGGCGTCTTGTTAAAGTAACACGACATAGGACATGGTAAGAGGTGAAAGATAGTGGATACTACAGTTTGGCAGTGGTTCAGAGAGAAAGCCAAAGAGGATGTTGGAATTCTTAAGGCAGGAGTGTCTGCCTATCTGGAAGAATAAAAGAACTTGTAAACCGTTAAATTTTAGGGAAATAAAGTTCCAGGTTGAGAGATTTGTATCTCTCTAAGTAACAGCAGACGAGGATTAGTATGGTGTTCAGAGAAAGAAAGGGGAGTTCTGACTCCTGATTCAATATAAGTTCTGAAATTGTACCAAGAGTTAGGCCAGGGGGCTATAAATTGATCTCACCCTAGTAGGTTGATGACTATTGAATATATGGAATCAGAAATAAGGCATTGAGGTGATCATTGTGATCTAAGCAGACCCTGAAGCTTCAGCAGGGTTACGGTGCAAGTAAGGAGCTAACGAAAGTATGACTATTAGACAAGATCTTGTGGAACAAGATTGTGCTTGCGCATGGGTGTTATTTATGATTAAGGGTAAAGGTATTGGACCTTGAGAATTACCATCAGAGGTATGAGGTATACAACCTGATGGGTTCAAATAAATTTCAAGGACGAAATTATTTTAAGGAGGGGATAGTGCAAAGTCTTGCGGAGCAAGATCATCGCACTAGTGAAAGTGCTGTGGAGAAACAACAGGGTTGAGAAGGCGACAAGGGAATTTGAGACAGAAATGAGGGAGCGGTACCCTGAGTTTTTTAGGTAAATTTCGAGGACGAAATTTCCGTAAGAAGGGGATAGTTGTAATGACCCAAAATCGCTAATAAGGCTTAAGGGCCTTGATTAGTGTGCCTGGAGAGCATAATGGGATTTATGTGTGATTTTCATGAGTAAATGCATGATTATGATTTAAATCATTTTATATGACTAATTGAACATTCGAGATGCATGACTATGTGGTTAGTACGCATGTTTAGGTGAAATAAATATGCATGTGGACCCCGTTTGTATGATAGGGGTAAATTGGTAATTTTAGCCCGCTGTGGGCATATATGTGATAATTGTATTATGTGATTTGTACCACGTGAGGGTGGTGTTATTATTGTGATGCACGTGCCGAGACGGTCCTAGAGAGCTAGTTAACTCAAAAGTCACAACGAGATTTTATTCCCGGCTCGGGAGGAGCCTAGGGGTGTCTTGGGGAATTTTGTGAGTTGAGTGAGAACTAGTGGTTATAGTTATTGGTGATTGAGTAACCATTTGTAACTGCTGTGAGTAACAAGTTTAGGTGGAAATGGTAGAATTGAAATAGAAGTGAATGGACTAGAGTGCCCTTGAAGGGTTAGTTAGGAAATGATTATTAGGAGGGGTAATATGGTCGTTTGGCAGGGGGTTTAGTCAATGTTCAGCTGGGTTAAAGGGGTACATGGTTTAGGCTTGGTCATATTTTGGTTTTGTTAAAAATAGAGAGAAGAAAAGCTAGAGGAAAAAGCTAAGGCAAGAAGAAGAAGAAGAGGAGTTGAAGGAGCTGAAATTTGGAGACTTAGGAGATGAATCAAGGAAGCTTAGGGTTGGATTCTTCATTCAAGGATTTCGGAGAGGCTCGTGCTAGAGGACCGTGCTTGTGGCCTTGGTGCATCGGAAAGCTCGGGATACAGGTAAGGAAAACTGTAGCACCCGTAGGACAAGACATGGACCCATAGTGTTAATGCAGGGCACGACCCTAAATGGTATTACATGATTTTGTATAGTTTTTATTGAATTGTTATATGTTTGAATGTTATTTGAATTATACTATATGTGATTATAGTAGCGAGAACGGCAAAGGTGCCGAGAACGGATAATGAGTCGAGAACGGCAGCGGGGCTGGAAGTAACACTTAGCACATGGGATGCTTATAGTCAGGGTAGGACCCAGCAGATAAATGGGATATCCTTACGGTGAGGACCGAAACCCCAGGCTTTGGTAAGGCTTCTGGGGTGGCATGGCCGTGTTTGCTTATTTTGATGGCTGACCTGTTTATCTGTGGATTACCGGATATGTTAACTGTATAATTTGCACATGTTATGAACTGTATGAGTTTTCTTGCTGGGCTTCGGCTCACGGGTGCTCTGTGTTGCAGGTAAGGGCAAAGAATGAGTCAATCAGCCATGAGTACGGAGAGCATGAAGCGACGCGTACATGTTCGGCCTGCCCGACTACTTTGGTTGGGGGAATTTTTAAATATGGATGTATTAACTTATTCTTTTGATAGTCAATCAAGTGTAAATCTATTTTTGAGTTGTAAGTATTTTGTAAACCTTATTTTGGGATCCCAGATGTTGATACTTAAAGTTTTTAATGAAATTAAGTATTTTCAAAGATTACAGCCTTAACTTCCGGTTAGTCACACTTTTAGTCTTTGAAAACCTCGTAGAGTCAGTTAGTTGCACAGTTGTGTTTTAAACTCACTTAGTAACGACTCTAAGGTAGTAGGGCGTTACAAAGCAACCTCCTGGGTTTGTTGCTTAGGGGGAGTTAGGGCGAGTTTGTCGTCTTCGCAAATCTTTATATGGGTTGAAACAAAGTCCTCGTGCTTGGTTTGGTAAATTTAGTCAGGCTGTTGAGAAATTTGGTTTGTTGAAAAGTAAGTCAGATCATTCTGTGTTCTATAAAAGATCAACTATTGGTATCATTTTGTTAGTTGTGTGTGTGGATGACATCGTTATCACTGGAAATGATACTGGAGGCATCTCATCCCTTAAATCTTTCATTCATACCCAGTTTCACACGAATGATTTAGGGGTGCTCAAGTATTTCTTGGGAGTTGAAGTTACTCGGAGTAAACAAGGTATTTTTCTGTCTCAAAGGAAGTATGTACTTGATTTGTTAACTGAGACAGGAAAATTGGGAGCAAAACCTTGTAGTACTCCAATGAATCCAGCTGTGCATCTTACACGTGATGGGGAACCATTTGAAGATCCTGAGAAATATCGCAGATTGGTTGGAAAGTTGAATTATCTAACTGTGACTCGTTCAGATATTGCATTCTCAGTTAGTGTTGTTAGTCAGTTTATGTCTTCTCCAACAATTCATCATTGGGCAGCATTAGAGCAAATTTTGTGTTACTTGAAAGGAGCACTAGGATGAGGTATTGTTTACAAGGATCATAGACACACCCAGATTGAGTGTTTCTCTGATGCAGATTGGGCAGGCTCCAAGGTAGATAGACGATCCACTTCAGGTTATTGTGCCTTTGTTTGGGGCAATCTAATCTCTTGGAAGAGTAAGAAGCAAAACGTTGTATCTATATCCAGTGTAGAATCAGAATATAGAGCTATGGCACAGTCTGTGAGTGAGATAGTATGGATTTATTAGCTTTTGACTGAATTCAGGTTTAAGACTTCAGTTCCAGCAAAATTGTGGTGTGATAATCAAGTTACTCTTCATATTGCCTCAAATCTTGTGTTCCACGAGTGAACTAAGCACATTAAGATTGATTGTCATTTTGTTCGTGAGAAAATTCAACAAGGCCTGATCTCCACACGATATGTGAAGACTGGAGAACAATTAGGAGATATTTTTACAAAGGCTTTGGATGGGGTGCGGGTTGATTATCTTTGTAACAAGCTGGGCATGATTAACATTTATGCTCCAGCTTGAGGGGGAGTGTTAGAATATATTAGTTGTATTAGCTGTATATTAGTTGTAGAAATTAGAGTTAATTGTATTTAGTTAGTTTCCTATTTAGTCTCTAATTTTGTATATAAATACATACTATTCTATTGAATAAAATATCACAATTCATTCACCATATTTTACAGTTTCTATGTGAGACTATTTCTAATAAAGAAAATGGCTTAATATTGAAATTAAGAAATGAGAATTTTCAATTGCAGTTAATATTTAAAAAGGGAGGGGAGAAGAAGAAAAATAAAAGGAGATAGATGAAAACAAATAACTTGATAGAGGAAAAAAGAAGAGGTGGGTATAAAAAGTATAGAAAAATTACATTGTTATATTATTTTATATAATATAATGTTAGGTTAAATAATGTGACAAAATGTGATTTGTCACACATTGTAACATAATATTGAGAGTTACAAAATTAGACACATGTGTGTGTCAAAATGTAACATAATTTGGAGTCTCAATTCAGTTACAAATTTGTAACTCCCAAATATTACCCAATAATGTGTAGATTGATAGTTACACATTTGAGTTTGAATTTCACAAAGCCATAATGTGATATGGCTGTTGGAGATATGATTTTAACTCTCATTATGTGTATGGAGGTTACAAAATCAAGTGGAAAGGAGTTTGGGACGTTTTGGAAATTTGTGAGAATTTGGAAGGTTGAAAACCACTTTGGCCGCAACCACTATCATCCCTGGCCGCGACCTAGGGGACAACGGCTGCAACCACTGATACTCCTGGCCGCGGCCAAGCTTGTCGACAGCCCAATTCCAATTCTCATTTTCAGTTTTGAACGTTTCTAACACCCCAAGTAATTCCCAAATATTCATTTTAATTCTATAAATATCCAATTAAACATTGGTAGCAACCAATGGGGTTGGTGGAATTTGAAATTCAAAGGGTGTCTCAAAACTCTTTAAATATGAGCCTAATGCTCACTTGTAAGACACCATTTCTATCCACTAGAGCACTTGGCTAGAAATACACCAAAATACTTGTTTATTGTAGAGATCTATTTCCTTTTTTGAGGTCCCTTAGTGCTTGAGATAAGAGAAATAAGTTTATGGACAAAGTTTGTAAACCATGTTCAAGTTGGTGATCCCCAATGCTCTTCACTTTAGTTGTGCGAGTGAGAAGAGCTATTCTACCTTGTTCTTGTTCTTATCTTATTTCTTCTATTACTTTTGTTTCATCTTTCTTCTTCTTATTATTTGTATATTTAGTTGTATCTTTTGATATATAGTTGTATTTACATCTACATCTTTTAGTCTACATTTTCTAGTTTATTTGTATATTTTGTTATAGAGTTTTTGTTTCTATTATTCTTTTCATTTATATCTTTATCTATTTACTTGTATTTTTGCAATAAAGTTGTAAATTTATTTAATCAAACATCTTGTAAATTGTATCTTTTTGTCTACAGTTGTATTTGTTTTTCCTATTTTCATTGAGACAATAATATTATCTCTAACATTCAAAAACTTAATCCTTTGTTTGTTTCAATGGAAGGAGAGACTATCAAGATCATGAACCAAGACCTAGTAAGGTTGGATAGGTTTGACGGATCCAATTTTACTAGGTGGTAAGACAAGGTAAGTGTAAAAGCATACACTATTTATATACTTATATATAGAAGAGCTATAGGAAGGTGATGTGGCTTCCTAGAATCATTTATATATGATTTATCTATTTTATCATAATTTGTTATTTTTTTCTAATTTTTTATTTAACAAAAGAATTAATTAACAATTTAAAAAATCTCTATAGTCCCACATGGTTTATAAACCATTGTGATGTTATACTTTTAGGCAATATATAAAGTACCATTTATTCATTTTGATTAATTATATGTCTAAATATTAGTATTTTTTTTTTCTTATATAGGTGATTGATTTAACTCAATCTTGCTAAATATTTTTTTTAATTATATTAATATTTAACATATTATTTATATTTATATATGAGATATATCTATATCTATATACTTATATAAAGAAGAGCTATATGGAGGTGAGACGACTTTCTTGAATAATTTATATATAATTTATCTATTTTATCATAAATTCTAATTTTTTTTAATTAACAAAAGAATTAATTAACAATTAAAAAATTCCCTATAGTCCCGCATGATTTATAAACCATTTTGATATTATACTTTTAAGCTATATATAAAGTACCATTCCTTAATTTTGATTTGAAATATGTCCAAATATTAATATTTTTATTCTTATATAGGTGATTGATTTAACTCAATCTTGCTAAATATTTTTTTAGTTATATTAATATTTAACATATTATCTATATTTATATATGAGGTATATACTTATATAAATGGGAGCTATAGGAAAGTGAGGTGGCTTCCTAGAATCATTTATATTATAATTTATCTATTTTATCATAATTTGTGATTTTTTCTAATTTTTTTATTCATCAAAAGAATTCATTAACGATTTAAAAAATCTCTATAGTCCCACATGGCTTACAAATCATTGTGATGTTATACTTTTAAGCTATATATAAAGTACCGTACATTCATTTTGATTTGTAATATGTTCAAATATTAGTATTTTTTTCTTATATAGGCGGTTGATTTAAACCAATCTTGCTATTTTTTTTAGTTATATTAATATTATTTGTATTTATATATATACTTGGTATATACTTACATAAATAGGAGCTATGTAACGCCCCGATTTCCCGAGACGTCACTTATGAAAGTCCATTTAAATCAATAAATAAAATAACCATTTAAAATACTATTTTATTGAAATAAACAAGGCATGAGATCTCACTATTTCTTCAAAATAAAACATTTTCAAGTCTTAGAACTTAATCTAACATAAAAAAAACATAGTCCAAAAGTGATATAATTTCATAAGTCTTTAAAACATTAAAACGTTGTGAACCCTCCACTAACATGTAACATCCACGCCTCGAGCCCGCTTCACTCACTGCATTGCTTTGCCTTTACCTGCACACAGAGTACCCGTGAGCTAACGCCCAGTAAGAAGAGTTATGTAAGACATAACAGCCCCTAACCAGATAATACAACATAGCTTAATCAAAACCTTAAGCAATAACAATTCATATAATACTGATACAATGCATGTTATACTCACACACATAACAAACAAAGTCTCATACTGCACATTATGCTCACATACGATAATCCACCATACATTCATGTTGATCAGACATGAAATGTAATATGCCCTGCCTCGTGTTATTCTCACACTTGGCATCCAATGGGGCATTCACTTACCACAAGTTGTACTCACCAATGATAAGCTCTTAGTGTACCTGCAAGTGTTATGCTCACATAAGGAGCGAAAACCCTAGTACTATTCTCATGCTAACAATACTAAGTATGTACAGTAATCAACCACAATACATAACATAAATAAATACAAACCAAGAAAAAAGGTTGTATGCTTAAATATACACCCTGTGTGCAGATGTCCACTCTTTTTACCTCAATTGAGAAAATATTCCTTTGTTCTACCTCGAATCCCTCGTTGAGTGTCCTTGTTGAGAACTAGATCCTAAACACCCAACAACACAATGACACACTCAAAACACAATTATGAACCACATCAAGGTTTCACCACAAAATTACAACCTATAATACTAATCATCACATTTCCTATCATCTTTATGCACAAACAAAATCGATCATAATCAAATGATCTACGTAGATAAATTATAGAAAATAACTTGGTATTGCTAAAATTATTGTTTACTTTTTGGGCACTGTTCTTATGAAGTTAAAATGGTATCAGAGCCTTGACCTAGCCGGAAGTGTGGCCGACGAGGATGTCGGACTACTAAGGGGGGTGATTGTGACAGTCAGAATCCCGTGATCCGTAAGGGGAAAGATCGGGTAAAGCTGTGCAATCCCACACCTCCTGGGGAAGGTCAAGTGTGATGATTCTAAGACTGTGTAGGTATGGGACTACACAGTTGAAGATGGCTTAAATGGATTGATGGGTACTACCTATATC
Organism: Humulus lupulus; assembly: GCF_963169125.1. Lineage (NCBI taxonomy): Eukaryota > Viridiplantae > Streptophyta > Magnoliopsida > Rosales > Cannabaceae > Humulus > Humulus lupulus. Next base: position 20,820,710 of record NC_084802.1, on the reverse strand, counting down.
AACAAGATGCATCTTCTTTTCGGTAGCCCATCACTTGAGAACTCCAAAGTTAAGCGTGCTTGACCTGGAGTAATCTCAAGATGGGTGACCTCCTGGGAAGTTTTCCCAAGAAGCGTGCGAGTGAGGACAAAGCACGCTGAAAAGACTCGTGTTGGTTTGTAGGGCCTGTCGTCATTCCAGAAAGCAATCATAGTGACTTGGGGCGTTACAAGCTATAGGGAGGTGATGTGACTTCCTAGAATCATCTATATATGATTTATTTATTTTCTTATAATTTGTGGTTTTTTCAAAAAAAATTAATTAACCATTTAAAAAAATCCCTTTAGTCCCACATGGTTTACAAAAACTTGTGGGTGTTATAATTTTAAAATATAAATAAAGTAAACTTCATTGACTTTGATTTGTAGTTTATCCAAATATTAGTATTTTTTTCCTTATATGGGTGATTGATTTAACTCAATCTTGCCCAATAAGTATATATATATTTTTTAAGTTCATCAAATTTATATTAATATTTAACATATTATTTAAATATTTAATTTTGTAATATATATTTTTATATAATTTAAATTTGTCATATTTATATAAAAGAGAGCTATAGGAGAGTTGATGTGCCTTCCTAGAAACATCTATATACGATTTATCTATTTTCTTATAAGTTGTGATTTAAAAAAAGATTATTTGACAAAATAATTAATTAATAATTAAAAAAATCCATTTAGTCCCACAAGGTTTACAAATAATTGTGGGTGTTATACTTTTAAGTTATAGATAAAGTAATCTTTATTTAGTTTGATTTGTAGTTTGTCCAAATATTAGTATTTTTTTCTTATATGTTAATTGATTTAACTCAATAGTGTCCAATAGTTATATATTAATATTTAACATATTATTTATATATTTAATTTTGTAATATATAGTTTTATATCATTTAAATTTATAAATGATATATTATATATTGAAAAAATGACAAATATATAGCGTAACAAGAATATATATATGATATATATATATATATATTAGGTATAAGCAACGAGCAATGCACATTTATTTAGTTTTATTTAGATGTAATTATATAATATAACTTAGACATTTTTGTATATTGAAATTATTTTTCAGTTATTATATTTATTGTAATAATAATTGTTTCCCTTTAGTTATATTAAAAAACTATTTTGAAAAGTATATGCATATGAAATTTTCTAAATAACCGCGCGAAGTGCGGTTTTACGGCCTAGTTTTATATAATAGTGATGAGATTTTATTTCATGTATTATCATGTTTTCATATGTTGATATATGAATAATTGTGTAGATATTAACATGTTAATACAATATAAGATACATTGTGACATAGCTAACACATCTATTTGTGAAAGTTAATGTGTAATCCTTATAAGTGAACTTTTGGCAAGATCTACATAATCTAGGGATTGTAAATCTTATGTATGCTATATGTGAGATGCTAGTACATATACTGACATAAATATTTTGCTTTGAGAATTTATAAGCATGATAAATTAGTAGTTTAAAATTGACATGCCTATGTATATTGATTTTGTGAATCAATAGAATATATCAACATGTGGATATGTAAATTATTGTTTGAGTATGATATTTGTGATTGTTGATGCGGTTTTTCGCCAACAGTGTATTACAAAGATTAGCTGGAATAAACTAGTGCTTAAGGGTAAACCGTAAGGAAAATAATCACTCTTCAAACTACTTAGGATGACATAGTAAGAACACTCATTCCTTTTTACGTGGTTCGGAGGTTAAAATCCCCCTAGTCCACGAGTCAATATTATTACTGTATATCTCTCTCTATTTTGACAGAATATTTGCATTACACAGAGAAAACCCAACCCATTTTCTATCCAAGGTCTCGGTATTTATAGGAGAATGATCCCTGGGTAGGTGTTGGGGTCATCCCGTGATCCCTTAATCCCTCACATCATCTTTGTGACACTAATGATCAACATTTACATTTTATATTGAAGTGTGGTCTAATCATTAGGTAAAATGGATCATGGATCGCATGGCCTAAATCAGGCATGTGATGTTTGATCATGCACGATTATATTGCGTATCCGGGAATTCGGGAGTAAACAGACACGTGATGTCTGTTTACGCACGTTTATATTGCATGGTCAACTTTATCCTAGGGTACGTCAGACCTCTGGCGTACCACGAGCTAGCGTAACGTCAGCTCGTGCCTTTTGATGCCATACTCCACAAATGGTTCTAGGTAGTACGTTGCTTTGAACTCATTAGCTTGAGCTATTTCTCTAGGGAATCGTGCTAAACTCTTCCAGATGAAAAGTGAACACGTGGAATATCGATTATAGCCTTTTGCTAGCCAGTTGTACCCAAGTTGCCTAAAAAGGTACGTGCTGATTTTCAGGGCATACATTTGCCCCCTAAGTCCATGCTCGTGTTAGATGACGTCACTTCTGACTTTCACAGCAGGGACTTTTAAACTTCCATTGCGATTATCCAGGACCTGCCCATCATTTGAGTACTGGACACGTGGAACGCTGTGCTTGGCGTCTGTTCGGGTTTTGAGGATTGTATTAAATGGCCTAGCCACCTTTTTGTCGCCGTTTCATTTTTCGAGTCATGACCCTCGTATCTCGCATTTAGCTTGATCGGATGGTCCTCGTTTCCTTATGCCTTTTACATATAAATAGGGCTGGCAATTTTTAGCACTCATCACCTTTCATTCAAAAAATTTCTTCATTTTCTCTCTTCTGAGCTTCAAAAACTCTTCTTCTTCTTCTGTTTAAAATCCCAGAAATCCCCATAATCTCATCACAAAAAACCCTCGGAAACCCAGTCATCAAAGATTTCCCCAGGAGCCCTTCTTCTACTTTTCTTGTATCTTTCATTTGAAGAACATACTGTAAGTTTCCTGTTTTTTTTTTTTTTTTCAGGTGAGGATATGGCACAGCGAGGGGAACCTGACATCCGCTTGATGTTCTAGGAAGGGAGCCCACTTCAAAGAAAACACCCTCCTTGGCGGTGACTGCTTCCAAATCCCCTGCTAAGGGGAAAGCCTCGGGCTCGGGAGCTTTGCCCGCTGCACCCCCGGAGAAGAGGGGTCCGGCTGCACCCCCTCCTCACTTTCCCCCGGCTCCTGCTCGGGACCAGGTAGCACCGGTTGGTCCCCCAGCTCTAGTGGTCTCTACCACCATTGTTCGCATCCCCGTCAACGCCCAGGATCTGGAGCAAATTCCAGACACTTTTCAGGGGGGCGTCTACGAGACGGCGAACTACGTGGTGGAGCATTTCTATAAGGCTAAGCCCAACGACCTGAGGGCGATCGAGGAGAGGAGCCCAGAGAACATCATGGAATCTGCCCTGGGGATGAACCTCACAGTAAGCATTCTTTCTGACCTAACTTTTATTATTTTTCCCTAGTATGTGCCTAGCTGTTTCTTTGCTTTTTGCTGGCGATCTTGGCTCAACATCGCAGCATATCTCAGGCTAGGGCCAGGAATTATGAACTCAAGGCCGAGCTCCAGACTGCTCAGGCTGCCGTGACTATGGCCCAAGCTGCTCTCACCGCCTCTCAACAGAGTGAACAAAATGCCAAGGCTGCCTTGGCGATGGCCTAAGCAGGTGAACAGTCGGAAAAGGCTGCCTTAACCATGGCTCAAGAGGGCGAGCAGGTGGCAAAGGCTGCCTCGGTAACCCTTCAGGCCGAGCTCGAGGGGGACAAGGCCAAACAGCTGGAGGTCGAGGCGGCTATCCAAGAGAAGATGAAGGCATCGACATCCTCCATGGAGAGCATGCTGTACCACTGATGGGCCTTCAATCAGGATGGCAACTTCTCCTTCATGGCCTTCGAAGTGTGGGTGCACTACCTCAAGAAGTTGAAGGCTCGGCTACAACAAGAGCTGCAGTCCGAGACCAGGGAGGCCTTTATCACTGGCGAGCAGGAGATCGATGAGGTGACGCCCTCAGAGCGGCCTGGAGGGTCTTAGTTTTTATTTGCCCTTTTTTTATGTTGTATATTTTTCTTTTGTAAACGTTAAGCACGAGGTTATTCTCCCCGAAACAATTTATATATTTATTATTTTCAATTATCTAAGTTTTATTTATTCCTTGATCTCTTTCTCATGCCTTATGATGTGTAGGTTTAAAGCCTTAGGAAATAACCCTTAGGTCGAGATCGATATTCCTGGTCGTAACCAAAAAAGACAATTTATATCTTACCTGTTAAGTATCAATCCCTGGACCCGGTTGTATTTGGGTTTTTTTTAATAAAAACCTAGTTCGCGTTAGTTTTATCGATACTTCTCTTTTTCTTTTAGAAAAAACATTGTTAATCCATTTAACCAACTTCTAAGTTTTGGAACCTGGTCGTGTCCAGGATATTTAATTAAAAACTTAGTTAGCGTTAGTTTTATTAACACCTCGCATTTTTTAGAAAAACACTGGTTAATCAATTTAACCAACTTCTAAGTTTCGGAACCTGGTCATGTCCAGGATATTTAATTAAGAACTTAGTTCGCGTTAGTTTTATTGACACCTCACATTTTTTAGAAAAACACTGGTTAATCAATTTAACCAATTTCTAAGTTTCAAAACCTGGTCGTGCCCGGGATATTTAATTAAAAACTTAGTTCGCGTTAGTTTTATTGACACCTCGCGTTTTTTTAGAAAAACACTGGTTAATCAATTTAACCAACTTCTAAGTTTCGAAACATGGTCGTGTCCAGGAAATTTAATTAAAATCTTAGTTCGCGTTAGTTTTATTGACACCTCGCGTTTTTTAGAAAAACACTGAATCAATGTAACCAACTTCTAAGTTTCGGAACCTGGTCGTGTCCAGGATATTTAATTAAAAACTTAGTTCGTGTTAGTTTTATTGACACCTCACATTTTTTAGAAAAATGATGGTTAATCAATTTAACCAACTTTTAAGTTTCAGAACCTAGTCATCGGGTTGTCTGCCCCCCAAGTAATCAGGAAGTGGACTTTCTGGGTTACTTTGAACTAACATGCTGATGAAACCGTACAAAGATACAAATATACCATAAACTTTATTTTTTTTATATATTTCTAAAATTAAATGGCTTTAATATTCGAGCCTTACATAGATAGGTGGTTTGATCACTGATAATAATTTTTCAAATGCATAGCATTCTAGGTCCGTGGTACCGTTTCTCCACTAAGTCGGGCCAATTTAAAAGTACCTTCCTGTATGATTTCCACTATCTGATAGGGCCCTTCCCAGCTCGGGCCTAAGGCACCATCTTTGGGGTCCTTGCCTACTAAAAATACCCTTCTGAGTACCAGGTCTCCTAAACCAAAGACATGCTTTTTGACCTTTGAATTAAAATAACGAGTGATTTTTTTTTCATAATGTGCGAGCCGTAGCTGTGAATCTTCTCGTTTCTCATCAATTAGGTCGAGGGACGCGCTGAGTAGTTCGTCATTCCGCTCCGGGCTAAAGGTCTGGAGCCTATGTGTGGCTACCTTTGTTTCGACAGGGAGGACGACTTCACTTCTGAAAGTTAAGGAGAAAGGGGTATGCCCCGTGGAAGTTCGGTGGGAGGTCTGGTAAGCCCACAGAACCTGCGGGAGCTGCTCGGCCCACACTCCCTTGGCCTCATCCAACCTCTTCTTAAGGTTTGCTTTGAGGGTTTTATTTACAACCTCGACCTGTCCATTGGCCTGTGGGTAGGCCACCGAGGAGAAGCTTTTGATTACACCGTGTCTTTCACAAAATTCAGTGAAGAGATCGCTATCGAACTGCGTCCCATTGTCTGACACAATCTTTCTTGGCAATCCAAATCGGCAAACAATGTTCTTGACCACGAAGTTGAGGACTCTCTTTGCGGTGATTGTAGCCAGGGGCTCCGCCTTCGCCCATTTTGTAAAATAATCGATGGCCACTACTGCATAGCGAACTCCCCCTTCCCCGTGGGCAGGGCTCCAATTAAATCGATTCCCCATACCGCGAATGGCCAGGGGGATGATATCATTTTTAGCTCGACTGGAGGAGCTCGGGTGATGGTGGTAAACCGCTGGCACTTATCACACTTTTGGACATAGGAGATGGAGTCCTTTGATAACGTGGGCCAAAAATATCCCTGCCGTAATATTTTCAAGGCCAGGTTTTGCCCCCCACCATGATCCCCACAGAAGCCTTCATGAAAAATAGCTTTGGCTTCCTCTGGCAGAACACACCGTAGTAGAGGTAAGAAGTGGCCGCGTCGGTACAATGTCCCGTCTATAATTGTGTACCTTGGAGCTTGATAGAGTACTCTCCTCGCGTCTTTCCGCTCGCCAGGCAATTTTCTTGTCGTAAGATACTCTATTATGGGAGTCATCCAGGTCGGTCTGATATCGATCATCTCGACCTACATCAGGCTTTCTGCCACGCTCGAACTTTCTAATAATTCCATTGGTACTATGCTTAGAGTCTCGGCTTCTTTGGAGGTAGCGAGCCTAGCTAGAGCGTCGACATTGGCGTTCTGCTCACGAAGGATCTGCATGACTAGGCTATACTCAAACTCCGATAGCTCCTTCTTGACCTTGGCTAGGTAAGCCGCCATTTGGGAACCTCGTGCTTAATATTCCCTAGACACTTGGTGTACCATGAGCTGGGAATCGCTTGAGCAGTGGATGGCCCTGGCCTTCAACTCCTTCGCCACTCTAAGCCCGGCCAATAGGGCTTCATATTCGGCTTCATTGTTGGATGCCACGAACCCGAACCGCAGTGCAGAGTGGAAATGATGCCCTTCCGGGGATATTAGGATGATCCAAACTTCAAACCCGTTCTCATTAGATGACCCGTCCACGAAGATTCTCCATAATTCTCGCACTGGTTCTCTCAAGGGCTCTTCTTGGAATCCAGTGCATTCAGCCATGAAATCAGCCAAGGCTTGGCTTTTTATCGTAGTTCGGGGTATATACAGTATCTTAAACTGGCTGAGCTCGACCGCCCATTTCAACAAACGTCCCAATGTCTCAGGTTTCCATAGCACCTGCCTTCAAGGCTGATCAGTCATGACGTGGATTGAATGGGATTGGAAATATGGCCTAAGCTTCCTGGAAGCCGTAATAAGGTAGAACGCCATATTTTCCATTAGAGGATACTGAGATTATGCTCCGAGAAGTCTTTTACTTATATAATATACTGGCCTTTGGATTCGGTCCTCCTCCCGGACCAACATGGCACTGGCCGCATTTTCGGTCACGACTAAATAGAGAAAAAAAGGCTCTCATGCTGTTGGTTTAGATAACACTGGTGGCTCGGCCAAATGTGTCTTTAGGTCGATGAAAGCCTGCTGGCACTCCTCATTCCACTTGAACTTTTTGTTCCCTCGAAGCAGGTTGTAGAATGGCAAACACTTGTCGGTGGATTTAGAAATAAATCGATTGAGGGCCGCCACCCTTCCTGTCAGACTCTGGATATCTTTATGAGACCTGGGCAAAGGCATCTCTAGCAGCGATCTGATTTTGTCCGGGTTCGCCTCAATCCCCCTAGTGTTGACTATGAGTCCCAGGATTTTTCCTGACGCCACTTCGAAAGTACATTTCTGGGGGTTTTCATATTATACTTCCTTAGAATTCCAAAACATTCCTTTAGATCAGAGACATGGTTATCGACAATCTTTGACTTGACTAGCATATCATCAACATATACTTCCATGTTTTTCTTGAGCTGATCAGCGAACATTCTGTTGACCAACCTCTGGTAGGCCGCCCCAGCATTTTTCAGCCCGAATGGCATGACTTTATAGCAGTACACATTGGTTAGAGTCATGAAGCTAGTATGTTCCAGGTCCGCAGGGTTCATGGCGATCTGGTTATATCCAGAGTACGCATCCATGAAGGACATGAGCTCATGCCCTGCGGTGGCGTCCACCAACTGGTCAATCCTTGGAAAGTCTGCCATTTTCCATTTGGCTTTGGGACCAAGATAGGATTGGCGACCCAGATTAGATACTTAGCTTCGCGGATAAAGCCGCACTTCAAAAGCCTAGCTACTTCTTTCTCCAGTGCCTCAGCTCGGGTCGTACCCAGACGCCTCTGTTTCTGGGATTTCGCAGGCATGATTTTGTCCAAATTTAGCGTATGCATGATGACACTCGGGCTGATTCCTATCATGTCTTCATGGGACCAAGTGAAAACACCTAGATTTTCTTGTAAAAAAGTTACCAGCTCCACCTTTCTTTCGATGTCAAGATTTTTCCCGATCTTAACGACCCTCGAAGCATCTTTGGGGATCAATGTTTACTTCTTCGAGATCTTCGATAGCCTAGAGCTCTGATTTTTCTTCGCCCATTCGGGGATCAATATCCTCACTCAGGGTTGCTCTCCTGCAAATGACTAGTTAAGGTTCTTCCATCCCAGGATTATCTCTGACTTCCTGGGGTTCCTTTCCTCGATCCTGCACAGCCATCGTCTGCTGCCCGGGTTGTGATTTTCCCTTCATAGAAATGCTATAGCATTCCCTAGCAGCGAGGTGGACACCTCAGACAGTACATATTCCCGTGGATGAAGGGAATTTTATCACGAGGTGGCAGACATAAGTTATAGCTTCGAATGCCATCATCGTGGGCCTACCCAAGATTGTGTTGAATGCGGTTGGACAATCCACAACCACAAACTCGAGTAGCTTAGAAATAGTTCGTGGTCCTTCACCCAGGGTTATCACCAACTCGATCGTTCTGATAGCTGTCGAACCTTCTTCGGAAAACCCGTACAACATCATGGAGGTTGCCTTTAGTTCGGCCAAAGACAATCCCAGTTTCTCCAATGTGGGCCTAAATAGCAGGTTCATAGAGCTCCCATTGTCGACCAAGGTTCACCTAACTCTCCGATTGGTGAGCTGGACGGTTATGACTAAAGGGTGGTTATGCGAGAACTAGACATGACTAGCGTCTTCTTCAGTAAAACTGATCTGTTGTTTCTCCAATCATTGCTGTTTAGACAAACGCTGCTCCGAGACGAACTCAACTCCATTGTGAGACCTCAACTCATTGACATACCTTTTCTGGGCATTTCTGCTTGTGCCTGCCAGATGAGGGCCTCCAGAGATGGTGGTTATTTCTCTCCCTATTATCGGAGGAGGGGTGTCCTGACTCACCTAGGCTCCGGTCTAATTTGCAGGGGCTTTTTAGAGTTGATTGAATGTTTTTCCCAGCGGGCTGATGAGGAGTGACTCGATTCCGGGCATACTGAGCCAGGAGCCTGGCCCTGATGAGTGTCTCGATCTCATCTTTCAAATTCCTGCAGTCATCGGTGTTGTGACCGACGTCGTTGTGGAATCGACAAAATTTTAAAGGGTCTTTCTTCGCCCTTTGATTTTTTAGAGTCTTCGGCTTCTTCCACGGAAGGCGGGTAAAGTTTGCCAAGAAGATGCGCTCCCTGGTATCCGTGAGGTTTGCGTAAGTCGCGTAGATTGGTTTGAATTTCTCCACGGGCTTATTTTTCTTTGAACCATTTTGGACGCCTTCGCCATTTCCCTTCCTCTTGCTTCCTCCCCCGTGGTTATTCTGGGTAACGGTTTAAGCCGTAGCTGCCACGTCCGTTACCTCTCCAACGGGCTGGGCAGGGACTTGGCTGGTTCCTGCGACCGATGTTCGTGCCTCTTCTAGATTGATCCATCTTTGAGCCTTGTTCAGGAACTCGTCCACTATGTTGACACCTTTTCTTTGGATCTCTTTCCATAGGTCGACTTCGACAAGGATTCCTATTCTCATCGCCATAAGCCTAGAGCTTTCATCCGCATCTCTAGCTCGCGCAGCGATGTTGGCAAACCTACTCAAGTAAGCTTTCAGAGGCTCTTTGGGCTGCTACTTTACGTTTTCCAGGGAGTCTGCCTTTATTCGAGCTGCTTGAGAAGCCCAGAATGCCCTCTTGAAATCAGCGGAGAAGCTCTTCCACGAGCTGATAGAATGCTTCTTGTATTGCTTGAACCATTGCTTAGCTGGTCCGACCAAATTCGAAGGGAATACTAAGCATCTTAACTCGGGTCCGATGTTATGGGCCATCATTAGGGTATTGAACATCCCCAAGTGGTCAGACGGATCTCCATCCCCGTCGAATTTTGATAGATGGGTCATCCTGAAACCTGGTGGGTATGGTGTTGCTGCGATGTTGGGGGCGAAAAGCTCGAGTTTGTCCCCTGAGTCGTACTCATCTTTTTCCTTTTCTGATAGAAGTCTTTTCATCAGTTCCTCCATCTGGGCCAACCTCTTGAGGGTTGGGTCCTTGGTTCCCTGGGGCTGTTCAACAGCTCCTATTCGACCGTACATATTCAACGGGTTATTGTCTCTCCAAGTTCAAGCTTGGTTTGGTGGGGCATTCCCGTTGTCGCGTACTTCGGAAGGACTTCCCTTGTGGTGAGTGCTGCTGACCCCATTGCGAGGCAGATTGGTCCTTTGTGAGTTTAGGTGATCTCGCAGATCGGTATGTGGGTAAACCCGAGGGTTTTAAGCTGAACTCAGCTGATTCCTCAGATCGGCGCTAGTCCTACCACTTCGATGATCCTCCATCCAATAACTTCCATTAGAGAAGCTCAGAGCTTGCGGTCGAGGATGAGGATCTGTAGCATTCCCGCGTGCTCGTGGGACATGAGCAAGGGCAGCGAGAGGAGGATTCCTCCTATTGTTTCTGTAGGCAGGGATGTCTCGAGCAGAACGAGGTGGGGACGGATGCCTGATTGGTGACGGAGGGTGTCTGATTGGTGAATCAATTCTTGTTCCATCAGGTCAGATCAAACTAGCCCGCGATTGCTCTGCTCCACCATTTCTGGTCCTTTGTGCATGGCGATCTGATCGCGGTATAGGGAAGTCAGTCGGGACATGCCATCTTTGCGAGTTTGTCCTTGACCGTCTGCGTGGGTTGCCATGGGCATTCGACGGTGGCGTTGAACTCGGAGTCGAGGTTCTGACCGACCGGCTGACTCGTTGGTGATCCCTGGGAAAGCCACCAAATGGGGTTTCTTGGTGATTGGGCGACACGGAAGTAGAACTTGGAGTTGAGGTTCTAACCGATCGACTTGGCCTGGGTCGACTATCCCAACGAGACTTACGAGTCCCGCCTTGCCTCTTTCCGACGTTAACGTCGGTTGCAAGAGGGGGTAGCCGAGCTAAGACTTCCTTGATTTGCTTATTTGCCTTGGCTAGATGGCTCCTCAACTGTATGTTCTCCATCTCTACCATAGTCACGTAATCCGGGTTTGGATTCGGTGGTAGAGGTGCTGAACTTCTAGTGTCGCTGTGGCCCATCGGTTGTTTTCCCGATCGCTGCTGGATCTCTAGGCCTTGTTCGTCAGAAACAGTGGTATGGTGAGCCTCCTGCCTACCATGCTGATCTGTTTCGTTGCCGTGCCTTGATGAGTGACCACCATGATGAACTTTTTCCTGAATCTTTTTCAATGGCACTAATTTGCAGCTTTCAATGAAAGCACCAAACTATTGACGCGATTTTTTGCCAACAGTGTATTACGAAGATTAGCTGGAATAAACTAGTGCTTAAGGGTAAATTGTAAGGAAAATAATCACTCTTCAAACTACTTAGGATGACATAGTAAGAACACTCGTTCCTTTTTACGTGGTTCGGACGTTAAAATCCCCGTAGTCCGCGAGTCAATATTATTACTGTATATCTCTCTCTATTTTGACAGAATATTTGCATTACACAGAGAAAACCCAACCCCTTTTCTATCCAAGGTCCTGGTATTTATAGGAGAATGATCCCTGGGTAGGTTTTGGGGTCATCACGTGATCCCTCACATCATCTCTATGACACTAATGATTAACATTTACATTTTATATTGAAGTGTGGTCAAATCATTAGGTAAAATGGATCATGGATCGCATGGCCTAAATCAGGCGTGTGATGTCTGATCTTGCACGTTTATATTGCGTATCCGGGAATTTGGGAGTAAACAGACACGTGATGTCTGTTTATGCACGTTTATATTGCGTGGTCAACTTTATAAAGATCTTGGGGTACGTCAGACCTCTAGCGTACCACGAGCTAGCGTAACGTCAGCTCGTGCCTTTTGATGTTGTACTCCACAAATGGTTCCAGGCAGTACGTTTCTTTGAACTCATCAGCTCGAGGTATTTGTCTAAGGAATTGTGCTAAACTCCCCCGGATGAAAAGTGAACACGTGGAATATCGATTATAGCCTTTTGCTAGCCAGCTGTACCCGAGCTGCCTAAAAAGGTACGTGCTGATTTTCACGGCGTATAGTGATATATACTTATAATAAATTATGTGATTCTAAAGCATGTTAATATGATAGATCATAATCATGACTTATTGATGTATGTTGACAAATTATGTGATATTACTTTGAGACATAATTATGTTAATATATAAAAATATGTTGATATATACATGTGAATTATTATGATTATGGTTTGCCATATAATATGATTATTATGGTGATAATAATATAAATATGTTTTATCCTATATTATTGTTGGAATGTGATGAATTACCATTTATTTGGTGAATAAAGTGAATTGTTTGGAAAATTAAAACTTCTCCTTTAAGTGTTGAACATCTCAATTCATGAGATAAGAAAAGATGAACCTAAGGGGGTTACATCCTTTTATGGATGTTTCTTGCTATTGCAAGAAAATAGATTATAGGAACCAAAATTATGGGATGACATATTGACCAATAGGCTTGAAGTCTAAAGAGTGGTCAAAAGAGAGAATATTTAAGAATTATTTAGTGACAGTAATTCTTAAATAGTCAATGTCTCAATGATGAGACATTACAAAATTGGAGAAGCAATTTTGAATCTTTACACCAATAGTGAATAGATTGAAGAGAATTTTATTAATTTTGGTTAAATATGACGATAAGTTTAAATTAATCTGAATGAGGAGATAATTTTATACTAATACATGAGAAATCAAAGTGTTTTAAAAAATAAATGAGGGTTTATTTCTTTTATTTAAGTGTTTAAAAATTTGATATCTTCAAATTGATTTTGATGAGAAAATCAATGGACGTCAAAGTAGTGTTTTCAAAAGAATCTCATAGAAAATACACAAAATGTTGTTTAAGTAATTTTAAAATTATTTAGACAACTAAAAGTGAAAATTAGTGAATATTTTCTTGAGAAATTTTCACATGGTATTTATATCTTCATATGAGTTATGGAAATGAAGAAAACCTAATAAAGGGTACTTCAAAGTGTTGGGATGTCTTGCATATTACTAGAAAAACGAACCTAATAGAAAACAGTTAGGTTCACGAGCCATAAAGTATGGTTTTGTTGGTTATGCCAACAATAGTAAATCTTATAGGCTATTAGATCTAGAGTCTAATGTTGTGATAGAATCTAGAGAAATTGAATTTTTTGAGAACATGTTATGTGACAACAAATCTCAAGCTTCAACATCTCTAAAGGAGAACTTGTTATATGAGAAAAATTCTCAAATATCTACTTCCAAAAATGATTCTCAAGAGGAAAATTCTCAAAGGAATGTAGAAAAACCCATTGAACTTAGAAGAAGTCAAAGGGTTAGAAGAGAGAAAATTCTAGGAGTGGATGAGATAGATTCTCAACGAATTTCTTTCTACATGGTAGAAGGAAATAGAGACAAAGTCATTAAGAAAATTCTAATTGTACTTCTTGTTAAGGATGATCCTAAGACTTATAAAGAAGTCATGCAATCAAGAGATAATGCATTTTGGAAAGAAGCCATCAATGATGAGATGGATTCCATTATTTCCAATAACACTTGGGAATTGGTAGACCTCCCACCAGGGTCTAAGCCAATTAGGTGTAAGTAGGTATTTATGAGGAAATAACACATCGATGGCGCTATCCAATCCTTTAAAGATAGATTATTAGATAAAGGGTTTAGGCAAAAAGATGGTATTGATTATTTTGATACCTATGCGCTTGTTGAAAGAACAACTTCAATAAGAATTTTGTTCGCTTTGACTTCTATACACAACTTGTATGTAACGTCCCAAATTACCTAATAAGACTTGGGTCTTGATTAGGGGGCTAAGATGGAAAATTATGTGTTTATTTCATATATATGTGTATCGTTATATGAGTATGTAAGTTATATTATAATATGACTTAGTATGCATGTTTAGGTGTATTAAATATGCAAGTGGGCCCATTTCTTATCAGATGGGCAATTTTTACAGTTTGGCCTATTATGAGTATATTTGGCATATATATGATATATGTGTGAGACCACATTATTATGTGGATATATTTGGGTTACTCGGCACGAGGCGATCCTCGGGAGCAAGTTAGCGGGAAAGTCACCATGGGACCAATACTTGACTCGGGGTGAGTCAAGAGTTATTTTGGGTATTTAGTACATTATCGGGATATTGGGTAATGAGAATGAATATTTGAAAATATATTTGGAGTTAGTGAGATCAAGAGAGAATTCTGGGGATTTTGACCATTTTACCCTTGGGGACGTTTTTAGTACCCCCAAGCCTTGGGATTTACTTAAGGTTACTTTAGCCAAGAGATAGAAAATGTTATATTATTTCATTTAATATAATATTAGATTAAATAATGTGACAAAATGTGATTTGTCACACCTTGTAACATATTATTGAGAGTCACAAAATTGGACACATGTGTGTGCCCAAATGTGACATATTTTGGAGTTACAAATCAGTTACAAATTTGTAACTCCCAAATATTACCCAATAATGTGTATATTATATGTTACACATTTGAGATTGGATTTCATAAAGCCATGATGAAATATGGCTGTTGGAGACATGTTTTAAATCCCAATAGGTGTTTGGAGGTTACAAAATCATGTGGGAAATGATTTGGGACGTTTTGGAAAAATCACATCTTTGTGCTGAAAAGAGGTTGTGGCCGCGGTCACTGTAATTCCCTGGCCACGGCCTGGGGGACAGAGGCCAGTGGCCGTGACCACTGATTGTCCTGGCCGCGGCCAGTGAGGCTGACAACCTATTTAGTTTTTGTAGAGTAAAAGAACTTTATTTAGCTAGTTAGATAGTAGTAGTAATAGTAATAGCTAGTAGTAGTTATAGTATTGTTATTACTGTGGATTTTGGTTCAAGCCGGGATTTAGTTGGAAACTCCTAGCAATAGTTATGGATTTTATAAGTTTAACCTATAGTTTAAGAATATTAATTTTAACATAAGGTTTGGTTAATATTGCTGGTTATTAATATGATGATTATTATAACCTAAGGTTTAGATAGAGCCAATAAGAATATGACACTTGTCATATGCATTGTTATTAAGGAATTATTATTTAAATGATAAAATAAGGGAAATATAAGACTTAGTCTTCCTCAAAATCTGTTATGAGCATGATATTTATTTAGATATTTAGATATTTAGACTCACAATTTTATTTATTTGTGGATTAGGTTATTTAGATAATTAAATAGATCTTTTTTTTTTCGTAACTTTAGGGTACTGTAACTTCCGACCTATTTTTGGCCCAGTTAAGTTATGAATTTCGAAAAATAGTATTTCTAAAACGTTGTAGATAATTTAATTAGCTTTCTAACGGTATAAATATATTTTAAATCGGAGTCCTACAGCTCCAGATATATAATTACCCAACTACTCTAGACTTTTGGACCATTAACGAAAACTATACATACTAATCCTTAATAAAACTTACAAGTGAAAATACCATAACTTTATTAAGAAACTTGTAAAAATAAGAGTTAAACTTCCATAAAATTTAGGTTAGGATATGGGATCCCATTGTTTTAAAAATAGAACAAAACATAATTTAAAATAAAAATGGATTACATAAAAAGTGCGGAAAAATACATGTAAAACCATAAAAAAAACAAGACTACATCCTCGAATCGTAATGCTCGACTCCTTGAATCCATTCATCACCGATACACAAACCCCAAGCATCCATGAACCTTACCGCCACTATAGCTATTTTCCTACACATATAAACAAAAAGGAATGAGCCTAATGCGCAACAAGAAAAATCTACCACATAGTTCATATACATAGATTTTATAAGAAACATAAGAACATAACATAACATAACATTACACTTATATCATACACATACTATAATGGCCATTATTACTTGGGGTCCCATAGACTAAACAAGTCATATGCCCATTAGATTAGTGGGGTCCTACTAGCTAAGCAGGTCATATGCCCATAATCTATTTGGGGCTTGTTAGTCATATGGGTCATATGCCCAAGCCTACAAATATACATATTATAACACTTATCATAACATAAGAAACATAAGATAACATATAAAACATATAACATATGAATTTCTATCCTATTTTCCTTACCAAAATTACCGGGATAAGACGACAGAGTTGGGACTTTGGAACACTCCTAAGAACCATTTGAAAAAGAGTGAGTATAGTGAAGAAGAGAAATGAAAAGAATAGAAGGACTAAACCATTGAGAAAATACTTACCAAAAACTTATGTGGAAGTTCTTAGATTTCCTAACCAAAATAAAGATTAAGGTTAGAAGGCTGAGTAGAAGACTATGAGAACTTAAAATAAAATAATACCAATGAACTAAGGTGTGGAAATACCTTGAAGACTTGTAAGACCAATCTAAACCTCGAACCAAAATACTATAAAACCTTACTTCCCCAAGTGTTTGATAAGCTTATGATGATCAAGCTTATGATTTCCCCACCCAAGTGTTTACACTCTCACACTCACCTAGCAACTTGCAGCCTCTGAACTTAGAGTAAAAGGTGAATAATGGTTGGGTACTAGGTCCTATTTATAGAGTTTAGGAATGAAAGGATCTTAATTTAACTTGAATAAAAATAATGGCTTTTTAGGTGAAAATAATTTGAATAATCGTTCAGCAGAGGCTGAAGACTCGTTCAAAAAGTTGCTGGACTTATCAAAAGGTTGAATGGCTGAATGGAAAAAAAAATCAAAAACTTTCAAAATAAGCTGAAGGAGGCGATATATCGCCCCCTGTAGGCGATATATCGCCTGGGCCAGTATGCCCGAGGCAGTCGTGCATCGTTTCGTGTTTTCCGTATCTACGTGCTGCGATATATCGCCCCTTATAGCTGCGATATATCGGCATTCGCTGATTATTTAAACACGAAATTACACATTTTTAGCTTAATTCAAATTGAGTAAACAGCCTTGACTAAGCCCTTAAACGTATTCAAAGCTGCTGACTGACCTTAGAGCATTCAAACTTTACCCTTATTAAATTTAATCCTCCAAATACTTAATCCTTTAATCACCCATATATAACATGTGCTTAAAATCCTATTGGTTCTTATCTAAACCTTATAGTATAATAAATATTATCCTTAATATCAGCCATATTAATCAAACCTTAGGTTAACATTAATATTCTTAAACTATAGGTTAAACTTAGAAAATCTACAAGTACTACTATGAGTGTCCAAATAATTCCCGGTCTGAACCAAAAATCCACAGTTATAAAGATAATACTATAAATACTATAATACTACTATCTAACTAGTTAAGTAAAGTTCTTGGACTCTACAAGATATGTTGATTTTACTGTAGGTTAGTTTAGAGTTACGGGATTTAGAAAGTTAGAAGATTTTTATTCCTTAGGATTCTATTTTAAATTTGAATTTAAATTTGTATTATAATATGAAGATTTTTATTCCTAGAATTCTATGAATAGGACCTAGCACCAAGCATTTTTTTCATTCATTCATCAAGCTAAGTTCAGAGGCTGTAAGTTGCTAGGTTATTATGAGAGTGTAAACACTTGGTTTGGGGATTATAAGCTTAATCATTTTTTAAGCTTACCAAACACTTGGGAAGTAAGGTTTATAACACATTTCGGTTCAAGGTTTAGATTGGTCATTAAGCATTCAAGGTATTCCAAAACTCTAGTTCTTTTGGTATTATTTTCTTCAAGTTCTTATAGTTTTCTACTCAGCCCCTAACTTTATTCTTTATTCTTGGATAGGAAATCTAAGTTCTTGAACATAAGGTTTTTGGTAAGTATATTCTTAATGGTATAGTTCTTCCATTCTTTTCATCTCATTCTCTTTAGTATACTCACCCTTCCATTTATGGTTTTTAGGAGTGTTCCAAAATCCTGACCTTGTTCTCATCATCCCGGTATTTTGGTAAGGAAAATAGGCTAAATCTTGTATGTTTGTATGATATGTTATGTTTTTATGTTATGTTATGATAAGTTTATGTTTTTATATGTTATGTTATGATTTACCTTACCTTAAATATTAGACAGGGGGCGTAGATGGGTTATCATACACTACATGTGATCTAACCTACCTCAAATATTAGACAGGGGACGAAGATGGTTTATCACATGTCATAATGGCCATTATTAGTATAGTCTTACATAGTATATGTTATGATATGTTTTTAGTATATGTTTTTAGTATATGTTATGATATGTTGTGATATGATTTTATGTGTATGTTTATGTTGATTAGTAGTTTTTCCTTGCTGGGCATCAGGCTCACTCCTTTTCTTTTAGTATGATGCAGGAAAATAGATGCAGAGGCGGAAGGATTCTTGGAAGCTTGGTGTGTGTATGGAGGTGAATGGAGTGGATGGGCTGCGTGTCGATTCGAGGACAACGTTTTTTTTTAGTTCCTTTAAAATTATGTTTTTATGTTTTTTCCGCATGTAGCTTTGTAAACAATTTTATTTAAAGTTATGTTTTATTTTAAAACAATGAGCTCATTTATGTGTTACAAATATTGTTTCTTTAAGGTTTTCAATAAAGTTATGAATTTTCTTATGTATGTTCATTTCAAAGTTGAGTTTATGTTTAGTAGGTTTAATGATCTAAGTTTCATAGATAGTTGGGTCGTTACAGTTTTTCAGTTTTTTCCAAATTGAACGGTTCTAACATCCCAAATAACTTCCAAATCTCCATTTTAATTCCATAAACATCCAATTAAACATTGGTAACAGCCATGGGGTTGGTGGAATTTGAAATTCAAAGGGGTATCTCAAACTCTATAAATAGGAGCCTAATGCTCACTTGTAAGACACACCATTTTCCATCCACAAAGCACTTGGCTGGAAAATACACCATAGAGGCTTGATAATTCCAGAGAGCTATTTCCTAGAGAGATCCCTTAGTGCTTAGAGAATAAGGGGAAATAAGCTTTTGGACAAAGGTTTTGAACCTTGTTCAAGTTGGTGATCTTTACTACTCTACACTTTGGTTGTGTGAGAGTTTGATTTTCCATTGATCTTTTCATTTCTGTTGTTCTTCTTGTATTATTATTGTATTGAGTTTGTAATCCTCTTCTTCTATTTCTATTTACATATTTATTGGTATATTTTGTTTTAGAGTTTTAGTTCTAATAATTCTCTTCTTTCTCTCATCTCTACATTTACTTGTATTGTTGGTCATTGAGTTGTAAACATATTTATCTATCATCTTGTCTATTTTATTTTTTGCATAGAGTTGTATTTTAGTTTTTCCATATTTCCATTGAGTATAAAAATATATTCTCTAACAATCAAAAGCTTAACTTCATTTTCAATGGAAGGAGAAATCATGGAGATCTTATGAGGGTCCAACTTTGAAAAAATGGTAAGATAAGGTAGTGTTCTTCTTTGGTTTTCTTAGAAGATCTAATGGTTTTCATATAGTGATAGAAATGAGAAGAAGAAATTTTATAAATGAGGTTCATTTTTTTCTAATCTTCTTTGTTTTTTCAAATATAGTGGTTAGATTAGAAGATAATTCAATATCTTGAGTTTTTGTTATATGTGATTAATGTGTAAATAATCTAGTAGATTATTGGGTAAAATGATAGCATGTTATAGAATTGTCTTATTATGTGATAATGATAAATTATTAGAATGACAATTTTATGAGTTTTATATGACATGCCTATATATTGATTTTGTGAATCAATAGAAATGTGAAATCATATGTGTGTGATATTTGTAATTCATATTTTCATATTAATAAAGAGCCATATTAGGATGATATTAGTCATGTATGTTGACAACAATGTGAAATTATATTTCAAATATTTGTGAGATGATAATATGTTTTATCCTATATCATTAGAATGTAATAAGTTACCATTCATTTGGTGAATAAAGTGTATTATTTGGAAATTAAAATTCTCAGTTAAAGTGTTGAGCATCTCAATTATGAGATAAGAAAAGATGAACCTAAGGAGGTCACATCTATTGATAAGTGTCTTGCCATTGCAAGAAAAATGGATCAAAGTGGATTAAAAAATTGTAGGATGACATATTGACTCATTAGACTTATAGTCTAGAGTGTGGTCAAATGAAATATATTTGAGAATTATTTAGTAACAATAATTCTTAAATATTTAATGTCTCAATGAGGAGACATTACAAAATTGGAGAAGCAATTTTGAATCTTTACACCAATGGTGAAAAAAGAACTTTATTCATTTTGGTTAAGGATGGTGATATGTTTAAAATTAAATTAATCTCAATGAGGAGATAAGTTTAAACTAAAACATAAATTAAAGTGTTTAAATAATTCAATGAGGGTTTATTTTCTTTGATTTAAAGTGTTTAAAAAAATTGACATTTTGATTTTAATTTTGATGAGAAAATCAATGGATGTCAAATTGATGTTTTCAAAAGAATCTCAAAGAGACTCTTAAGAAATACACAAAAGTTGTTTAAGTGATTTTGAGATTATTTAGACAACTAAAAATGAAAATTTGTGATTATTTGTTTGAGAAATTCTCACATTACATTTGTGTTCACATTTTATTTTGTGAAATATATAAAAGAAAGCAACCAAGTGAAAGTTACTTTCAAATAAGTGTTTCTTGCTTTAGCAAGTAAATAAATCAAGATAACATTGAGATTTTATCTTGAGAGTTTATCATGTGGCATATAGGACTCATGATGAACTTTGAGAATCATAGGTCTAGATTTATCTTGGAGGATAAAGGACTTAATAGAAAAGAAGAGATTTCTATTTTAATGTGATATTTTATTATCACTATGTGAGAAATGTGGGGGTGATGCTCCAAAATTAATCAATTTATTTTGTTGACAATAATTGATTAATTTGGTCATCCTATCAAATAAATGATTTGGAATTCCACATTCTACATCACATTAGCTATATGTGTATAGAATGAACAAATCTAGACATGTTTTGTGTCTAAAGTTATTGTTTGTAATATTTTGATTCAAGAAGGAATCAATTTAAACATAAAGGAGAATTTTAGAAACAAAGAGGTTTCTAGAATTAATATTCAAATGTTTATCTTAGATATTAAACTATAAAATAGTGGAGGTGTTGACTATGGTCAAAATCACTATTTTAACGTGGTAACTATTTTAATCAAACTATGGCTAGCAACAAAGTTTGAATAAAATAAAGAGAGTGTTTAAAGTATGCATACATGAGAAAAGAAATTATTCAAATGGAATCATTTCTACATCTCAAGGGGTGGGACTTAGACTCCTTAAAGAGATTCACGGTTGATGGTAACCTATCTTAATACTAGTAACCAAACTAGTATTAGGTTCAATAGGTAATAACAAGTCAATCAAGTGAATAGTAGTTGTACTCAAATTTTGTCCCATCTGAGATATGAGTACTAGTGTGTTACCAAAATGAGGATTAAAATCAAAAGGTTTTTTAATAGAACTCAATCATGAAAATACAAGTATTTTAGGGTAACAAAATACTGTAAGAGTTCTACCTATATATACCTAGGGGTGGTGCCGCCCCTCATGAGAATTGAGAGTCATTCTCAAGAAAAGTCTATGAATGGAATGTGCACATGGCCATTAACGGTGCAAAAGCAAGACATTGAGGTCTCAAGTGAACATAGCAAAGGTGTGTGTGTTATCAAGGGATAGTGGTTCAATGCTTCGGCAAGCAAAATTTCAACAAACTTTGTGGTAATTACACTAAGGTAAAATTCAAGTCGAAAGACATTTACTTTATGCACCAATGCAAAGGTTTCTATAGAGAATGATTATTTAATCAAGTGGGAGAATATTATATTTTAATATAATGTTTGATTGATTAAATAAGTGTTACAAAAAATGATTATTTAATCTAGTGGGGGAATGTTATATTATTTCATTAAATATAATATTATATTAAATAATGTGACAAAATGTGATTTGTCACACCTTGTAACATATTATTGAGAGTTACAAAATTGGACACATGTGTGTGCCCAAATGTGATATATTTTGGAGTTACAAAATCAGTTACAAATTTGTAACTCCCAAATATTACCCAATAATGTGTATATTATATGTTACACATTTGAGATTGGATTTCATAAAGCCATGATGAAATATGGCTGTTGGAGGCATGTTTTAACTCCCAATAAGTGTTTGGAGGTTACAAAATCATGTGGGAAAGGATTTGGGATGTTTTGGAAAAATCACATCTTTGTGCTGAAAAGAGGCTGTGGTCGCGGCCACTATAATTCCCTGGCCGCGGCCTGGGGGACAGAGGCCAGTGGCCGCGGCCACTGATTGTCCTGGCCACGGCCAGTGAGGCTGACAGTCTATTTAGTTTTTCAGCTTTTTCCAAATTGAATGGTTCTAACATCCCAAATAACTCCCAAATCTCCATTTTAATTCAATAAACATCCAATTAAACATTGGTAACAGCCATGGGGGTTGGTGGAATTTGAAATTCAAAGGGGTATCTCAAACTCTATAAATAGGAGCCTAATGCTCACTTGTAAGACACACCATTTTCCATCCACAAAGCACTTGGCTGGAAAATACACCATAGAGGCTTGATAATTCCAGAGAGCTATTTCCTAGAGAGATCTCTTAGTGCTTAGAGAATATGGGAAAATAAGCTTTTGGACAAAGGTTTTGAACCTTGTTCAAGTTGGTGATCTTTACTACTCTACACTTTGGTTGTGTGAGAGTTTGATTTTCCATTGATCTTTTCATTTCTGTTGTTCTTCTTGTATTATTATTGTATTGAGTTTGTAATCCTCTTCTTCTATTTCTATTTACATATTTATTGGTATATTTTGTTTTAGAGTTTTAGTTCTAATAATTCTCTTCTTTCTCTCATCTCTACATTTACTTATATTGTTGGTCATTGAGTTGTAAACCTATTTATCTATCCTCTTGTCTATTTTATTTTTTGCATAGAGTTGTATTTTAGTTTTTCCATATTTCCATTGAGTATAAAAAATATATTCCCTAACAGAAAACCCGTTCAAAATTTCTCTCTCTCTCTCTCTCTCTCTCGTTCTCCTTTTTGACGCTAGATAGCCTTTTCGAAGGAAACTCAAGTTTTAGGACTCGGATTCAAGCAAGGTTAGAGTCATAATGATTCTAGGAAAAATTAGAAACTTGATAGCTTGAGGATTTAGGAAGAAAACAACTTAATCAGAGGTAATTTAAGTTTTGAATTTCTGAGTTTCTGTTTCCTTAAGTTTCTTGAGTTTTGATTTGGATCTTATGGTTCGGTGAGTTTTTGATCCATTTGAATGGCAGGATTTGTTGCCTGGGACATTATAGGGATGTTGTGAGGGTTTTTTATGGATTTGGGGTGATTTTTGAGAGGATTTGGATCCGAGAAATCTGGCTTGGCGGGGTTGCGCCGCAGCGCAAGTTAGGCTGCGCCGCGGCCCGTGTTCAATGAAAGGAGAGGCAGGGCCTCTGACTTAGGTGGGAAACGACTCAAATGCTTGGGGCCGCAAAACTTAAGGGATTTTGGGCCTTGGGGAGGTTTTGAGTGTGGGAACTCAAACCTAAGGGCTCAGGATCGATTCTACTACCCAGTTTAGTAGAAGTCGATGCCCCAGAGGCTAGGACTTGATCCGAAAGCCTTTATTTGCTCATAATTGACGGGATTCTATACTTTTTTGTGACTAGGTTATCGCTAGAGGCTTGGGATTAGGATCGTGCTTGAGGGTCGTTCTTATTTTACATTACACTTGGACCTGATACATGATGAACATGATTAGGGCTTGACCTAAATGTTTAATATAGACTTGATTAGGGCTTGGATCCTTGTAAATGCGCATGATTATGGTTATGCCTATGATTGTATATTAAGCATGTTGAATGCTCTATATATGGATATTTGGTATATGATATATGGTTGTCTGCATTATCTGATTGAGAAAAGCATTACTTATGAGTCAAGGATGGCAATAGTGCTGAGCGCTGGTCGATATGGTTAGACTTAATCAGGAGCACATTATATGATTGTCCGACCCGATAGTCATGGAAATTTAATGCCAGGTACGATGGGGCCAGCTCCAAGGCTAGTTACATAGAGGATAGGGCAACAGGCCTCGGGGTGACTTATTAGTTCCATATGCTAGGGCGCTGAGCCCCAATATTATTTATTAATCATGTATTTGGGAAACGGGCCCCAATATGATTCATTAATCATTTAATTAGGGCAGGTGGCTCCCATATGATGATGTAGTCATTTATATGAGTGGTATGCATGCATGAGTAGGGTTATTACTGCTAGGCATGCTTATTATGG
Organism: Humulus lupulus; assembly: GCF_963169125.1. Classification (NCBI taxonomy): domain Eukaryota; kingdom Viridiplantae; phylum Streptophyta; class Magnoliopsida; order Rosales; family Cannabaceae; genus Humulus; species Humulus lupulus. The sequence continues at coordinate 20,796,260 of NC_084802.1, read as the reverse complement.
TTTGGTAACATGTTATTCACTGCTTATGAGCATGTTTTAGTTTTCTTGCTGGGCCTTGGCTCACGGATGCTATGTGGTGCAGGTAAGGGGAAAGGGAAGTTGGACCCACCATGTAAAGTCCAAGAAACTTTACTTAGCTAGTTAGATAGTAGTATAATAGTAATAGTAGTAGTATTTTTATGACTGTAGAATTTGGTTCAGACCGGGATTTATTTGGACACTCATAGTAACACTTGTAGATTTTCTAAGTTTAACCTATAGTTTAAGAATAATAATTTTAACGTAAGGTTTGATTAATATGACTGATATTGATGGTAATATTCATTATATTATAAGGTTTAGATAGACCCAATAAGATAGTAACACTTGTCATATGTATGTTTAATGATAATTAAGTATTTTTGAGGAATAAGTTTATTAAGATTAATATTTGAATACCCTAGGGTCTGTCAGCAGCTTTGAAATCGTTAGATGACTTAGTCAAGGCTGTTTACTCAATTCAAATTAAGCTAAAATTGTGTAATTTCGTGTTTAAATATTCAGCGTATGCCGATATATCGCAGCTATAGGGGGCGATATATCGCAATACGGGGATACGAAAAACACGTAACTTTGCACGAGCACCTCGACGAGCCTTGGGCATGCTGGCCCAGGCGATATATCGGCCCCTTAAGTGAATTTTGAAAGTTTTTGAAAACGTTCTCATTTTAAATCTTTAACCTCTTGATAATTCCAGCATCTTTCTGAACGAGTCTTCAGCCTCTGCTGAACGATAATTCAAATATTTTTCACTTAAAAAGCCATTATTTTTATTCAAGTTAAATGAAGATTTTTTCATTCTTGAACTCTATAAATAGGACCTAGTACCCAGCCATTTATTCATTCATCAAACTAAGTTCAGAGGCTGCAAGTTGCCAGGTTATTGTGAGAGTGTAAACACTTGGGTTGGGGATTATAAGCTGATCATTATAAGCTTACCAAACACTTGGGAAGTAAGGTTTATAGCACATTTCAGTTCAAGGTTTAGATTGGTCATAGAAGCATTCAAGGTATTCCAAACTCTATCTTATTTGGTATTATTTCTCTTTAAGTTCTTGTAGTTTTCTATTCAGCACCCTAACTTTATTCTTTATTCTTGGATAGGAAATCTACGATCTTGAACATAAGGTTTTTGGTAAGTATATTCTTAATGGTATATTTCGTCCATTCTTGTCATCTCATTCTCTTTAGTATACTCACCCTTCCATTTATGGTTTTTAGGAGTGTTCCAAAGTCCCAAAAACTGTTCTCATATCCCAGTAGTTTTGGTAAGGAAAATAGGATAGGATTTATGTGTTATATGATTTATATGTTATGATAAATGTTATCTTATGATTATGTGTTATGTAATATGATATAATATGTATAATTGTAGACTTGGGCATATGACCCGTACAACTAACAAGCCCCAATAAATTATGGGCATATGACTTACTTAGCTAGCAAGCCCTACTAATCTAATGGGCATATGACTTGTTTAGTTTATGGGACCCCAAGTAATAATGGCCATTATAGTATGTATGTGACATATGTTTATGATATGTTTTATGTTACATTATGAATTTTATGTATATGGTTTATGTGTTAGATTTTCCTTGCTGGGCATTAGGCTCACTCCTTTTATGTTTATATGTGCAGGAAAATAGCTTTGGTGGCGGGTGAGGTTCTTGGTAGTTTGGGCATGTGTATTGAGGCGGAATGGAATCGAAGGGCTGAGAGTTCGATTCGAGGATGAAGTTTCTTTACTTATGGTTTATATGTATTTTTCCGCATTTTACTATGTAATCAATTATGTTATGTTTTTCTTTTAAAACAATGGGATCCCATATCCTACTTTAAATTTTAAGTAAGTTTAACATTTATTTTTACAAGTTTTTAATAAAGTTATGATAAGTTCACTTGTAAGTCTTAGAAAGGATTAGTGTCTATGGATAGTTTTCGTTAATGGTCCAAAGTCTAGAGTAGTTGGGTCATTACACACCATGAGTTGGAAAGCTTCAGTGGCGACGTGTACATATGTGGTCGCTTGACCACCAAAACCAAGGTTTCTCAGAGGAACTAGGGTTAAACTATATTTTTTCCGCTTAGGTTGGTGGGTTATAACTTTTGAGTCGTAATTACTCTTTTGGAACTGTAAACAACTTTGTAAACGTTTATTATGGGATCCCATGTACCGCTTAATGTTTTAATGAACTATCTATCCTTTCTTATCAAAAATTTTAACATTGGACCGTTAATCACATTTAGTTGCACATTTATGGCCAAATGACTCATTTAGCAAGTTTAGCTGTAATGCCCCACTTCACTATGGCTGCTTCTTGGAATGACGAATGGCCTTGCAAAACAACATGAGTCTTTCAAGCATGATTTGTCCTCACTCGCACGCTTTCTGGGAAAACTTCCCTTGAGGTTACCCATCATGAGACTACTCCAGGTCAAGCATGCTTAACTTTGGAGTTCTCAAGTGATGGATTCTCAAGTGATTGGCTACCAAAAAAAATATGCATCTTGTTTCGGTAGCCCATACTTGAGAACTCCAAAGTTAAGCCTGCTTGACCTGTAGTAGTCTCATGATGGGTAACCTTCTGGGAAGTTTTCCCAGGAAGCGTGCGAGTGATGACAAAGAACGCTGGAAAGACTCATGTTGGTTTGTTGGGCTAGTCGTCATTCCAGGATGCAGCCATAGTGACATGGGGCTTTACAAATAGTATCAGAGCCTTGACTCAGTTGGAAGTGTGGCTGACGAGGACGTCGGACCCCTAAGGGGGGTGATTGTGACAGTCAGAATCTCATGATTCACAGAGGGAAAGACTGGGTAAAAAGTCGTTCAATCCCACATCGCCAGGGGAAGGTCAAGTGTGATGATTCTAAGACTGTGTAGGTATGTGACTACACAGTTGAAGGGGCTTAAATGGATTGATGGGTACTACCTATGCATCTTCTTTTCACTAGCCCATCACTTGAGAACTCCAAAGTTAAGTGTGCTTGACCTGGAGTAGTCTCATGATGGGTGACCTCCTGGGAAGTTTTCCTAGGAAGCGTACGAGTGAGGACAAAGCACGTTGGAAAGACTCGTGTTGGTTTGCAGGGCCAGTCGTCATTCCACAAAGCAGCCATAGTGACGTGGGGCATTACATTAGCACTAATTAAATGTAATGACCTTGGCTAGCCAGGGTGTTACAACTTGGTAATGCCCTAGTTACCCCAGAACAGTTACGGTGATCGGTGAACCGGAAATTTGACCCGCTACCCGAGTCCTTTGGTTAAAAACGTGTTCTAAGTGTTATTAACAGGTTAAGGTGAAAAAAACAATAAAGAGGAAATGATATATTTTATTAAGTATATAAACTGCCCATGAGCCTGTTAAAACATTTACAACTCAAAATGGCCACTACTGTTTCAAATTTACAACCCTACCGGCCTAAGCGGCAAAAATAGGGTAAACCCCCTAGTTCCTCTGAGAACTCCTTGGCCGTGGTGGTCAAGCGGTCGCATATGTACACAACACCACCTAAGCTCTCCACTCAAGGCTGGGTGAGCTTTTCTTTCCCTTTACCTGCACCACATAGCACCCATGAGCCAAGGCCCAGGAAGAAAACACAATAAAGCATGATATAATAACAACAATGATCAAAATAATCATTCAGGACTATCAGTCCAAAACAGATAGGTGACAGTCGCAAAAGTCACTAGATTGGGAATAACTCCCTTCAGCCTTATGACGATAGGGTCACCGGGGTTTAATAGGTAAGTAAACCTTTCATCAACTTAACCAGGATAGGTGCATGGTGACTGGCCACCAACATAACCTTCCTCGTGACCATATAGTCATAACCCTGGAACAACGTTCCCTAGCCATGTGAGAAGCAGTCACCTGGGCCTTATGCCCTGGCTCTCAGTAACTAGTCTTAGACTAGCCAAGTGCTTATAAGTTCATCGACCTTGGGTTCGGTCCAGTGTTAATGCCTTAGAGCCATTCAACACTGATATCGATTAGATCTAATCTTCATTCGACCCTGCATTCAGGACGCTTATGCCGTTTCTGACACTTAGATAAGTGTCCCTGACTAGTCAGTGCCATATACAAGTAATCAACATTCACTAGCATTTAATATGAAATCCATGTCCACATTCATCAACCAACATTCCTCAATAATAATCACGTATGTCATATATACACAGGGTGCAGTTTTCTTACCTTAGGTTCGAGCGAGAGATATTATAAGAACGACTCCTGAGAACGATCGATCTTTTGGTTCCTTAGCGGTTACCTAATCAAAACCAATTATAACCTCCATTAATGAAAATCAACATAGATAGGGTCTTAACCTAAGCACCATTCTCGGGACCTCGAAACATGCCCACACAATGAGTAGATTCGATCCTGGGCCTTAAGGATTGAAACCCCAAGTCAAAATCCCTTAAAAACACTCAAAACGGGACTTTGAAGGAACAGGGTAGCGCTATAGTGCTGAACCCCTAGCGCTATTCTCAGAACCTCCAACACGCCCAAAAGCCTCCTGAGTAGCGCTGTAGTACCCTAAGGTGGGCGCTATAGCACTACCTCCAGACCAGGAATCCCCTGAAACGACCTTCTTCATCTCCTTCAATCCCAACCTGATTCCAAAGCTTCCAAAACCTATTTTTGATGCCAAATGAACCCAAAAACCACCCTAGCATACCCTAAACATCACAACCATAGGAACCCTAGCCAAAACTCCCAACAAAACCAAGATCTCAACTGCAAAACAGAACCAAAACAGGGCAAACCAGAGAATTCTATGGTTAGAAACTTACCCAAAGCTCAGCTTATGATGCTCTTCAATGGAGGAACACACTCCCAAACTCCCAAGGTTTGCTTCCCAAGCTTGAATCCTCAAGAATGGTTCAAAAATCACAAAGAAGGATGAAGAAAAGAAGGTACGGGAGAAGCTTAGAAACTTGCTCTGTTTTTCTACCTCTTTCTCAGCCAACAATGGTTATATCTATCCTAGGGGTGAAATGACCATTTTACCCCTAGGTTAATTTAAAGTTTCTAAAGGCTCCCAAGGGCAAAATTGGTATTTTCCACCTATCTCGTTAATCATAATTAACGCTCTCCAATTCCCGCTATTCTTGATAATCTCAAACACCAATAATTCATATCCCGTTACCCTTTTAACTCCTGGTAATGCTCTAATCATTAAAATCACCCCGAGACTCAACCCGAGCCCCGAACTTAAACCTGTTATGACTAGACCGCTAATCAATAATCCAAGATCGTCTCATGCCGAATAGCTCGAACAAACCCACATTATAATGTGGTCTCAACAATATATCACCGACATGCATACAATTATACAATCATACCCTCAGTGGGCCAAATTACCATCACACCCCTGTAATTAAAATGCGGACCCACATGCATGCATTTAACATCATATTATAATATAATTCACGTATACATGCATAATATCATTTAATGGCATAATTAAGTAAGTATGGCCCTCCCGACCTACTAATCCCGCCATTAAACCACATCGGAGAATTCGAGGCATTACATTAACATTGTTATTTGGTTATAAATGCTAGTAAATGCTTATAATCACTGTTAAATGCTAAAGAACGGCTTATTAGCATCACTGTTGGTTATAAATTCCCGGATGTGCTTATTAGCACCATGCTTGGATATGAACATGAATCATCATGCTTATTAGCATGACTGTTGAATGTGAATGATTATTTGCTTGGTCTTGGACCGTGAGACAGCAAGATGTTTAGTTATTACTACCTAACTGGCCGAATTGATTATTGCAACAAGGTATAAGCTTGGAAGTATGCTTTCAAGGCAGATTGAATCATCAGCTAGCCAAGAAGACCAGGGCCAGAATGATGAACAGGGTCAGAATGATGACCAGGGCCAGACCCCTCCGCCAGCTCCTAAGAACTGGCAGCAAATGCTTGCTGATTTGCAAGCCAGGATATTGAGACAGAAAGAAGAGATCCGCCTCCTGAGACAGCAATATGTTCATGTAGGGAGCATTTTTCCAGAGGCACCACCTGTAAAGATGTCAATAGTTGAACAACCGCCAAAGGTTGGGAACAGATGGGAACCTCTTTATAAAAGGCTCAAGAAACAACACCCTCCAGTTTTTAGGGTAGTGCAGATCCAGCTAAGGTCAAGTAGTGGATGAGCATGGTTACCGCTATCTTGGATTTTATGCGGGTGGTTGGTAATGAAAGGGTGGCCTGTGCCACATACATGTTTCAGGAGGATGCCCGAATTTGGTGGGAGGTGATATCTTAGACTAGAAACATGAATACCGTGGATTGGAAAGAGTTTAGAACTCTGTTTAATGAAAAGTATTATAATGATGCCATCAGGGCTGCAAAAGCTGAAGAGTTCAGGTTACTTCAGGGAAACACATCAATGGTCGATTATGCCTTGAAGTTTGACAGATTGGCAAAGTTTTCCGGGGAACTGGTGCCCACTGATGGGACCAGAAGGGAGAGGTTTCTCCAGGGGCTACAACCTATGATAGCTCGGGATGTTCGTATCACTACTGTGTCAGGAGTAACTACTTATGCATAGGTTGTTGAGAAGGCACTCACAGCTGAGAGCGCAGATAACAAAATCTAGTGCGAGAACGCGACTAGAAGATACATTAGGGGGCGAGACCTCCATTTATGATTTTAGGTAGCGGCGGAGGCCCCAGTGATCAGAAAAGGAATTCTCCTGATGCTTTTCCAGCTCCAGGCCCTGACAAGAGACCACGTGGTATTCAGATAGGCCCCAAGGTAGTAATGAGGGCTGGAGAACTTTTCCAGAGTGTGCTAGATGTAAGAGGGAAACATATAGGGGAGTTTCAGGTAAAGGATTGATTATTATGTGGGATAGTGGGACAATTAAAGAAGGATTTCCTTAAAGCAAGAAAGGAAGAACCAAGAAAGGCAGACAACTCGACCCCAACTCGAGTGTTCATCATAGGTCATATTTTTAGTGTTGGAACCCCTTATACTTTTTTGATTGATTCTTGTGCTACACATTCTTTTGTTGCTAGTAGAATTATTGATAAATGGTGTAGACCATGTGATTATTATGCTGTGGGGTTTGGGACCTTATTGCCCATTGGGAGTTAGTAGTATCCAGGAGATGATTCAGATCAGTTCCAGTGACAGTGGAGGACAGAGAATTGTTAGTTGATTTGATAGAGTTGGTTATGACCGACTTTTACATGATTCGGAGTATGGATTGGTTAGTGAAGTATGGAGCAACCATAAATTGCAGAAGGAAAATGGTAACCTTTGAGCCTGAGGGAGAAGATCCCTTTGTATTTGTTGGCACCGTGCATGGACCCCGTTTACCTTTGATATCTGTATTGAGGGCTAGAGATCTATTGCAAGGTGGTTGCATAGGATTCTTAGCTAGTGTGGTAGATACCACCCAGGTCATGCCAGTGAGACCAGAGGAGACTAGATTAGTCTGTGAGTTTCTGGATGTGTTTCTTGAGGATTTTCTAGGGTTACCACTGTAAAGCCCTACTACCTTAGAGCTATTACCATGTGATTTATAAATGTGCCATTAACTCGCTAATCGAGGTTTTAGGTTGAAAAGTGTGATTAAATTGAAAACAAAACTCATTTGACAACATTAATCATAAAAAATTTGGACATTCATTAAAATCATAAAAGTTATACATTTGGGATCCCAAAATAATATTTTGAAAATGTATTACAACTCAAAAATGTAGATACAGTCGACCTAAGTGACAAAATCAACTGTTACAACATACCCCGTAAAACAACCCTGGCCATGGCAGCCAGGTAGGCCGAACATGTACACGCCACTCAACGCTCTCCAACTCATGGTTGATCGACCCTTCCCTTACCCTTACCAAAATCATAGAGCACCCGTGAGCTGAGGCCCAGCAAGAAAACTCAATGCATAACATATCACAATCAATCAAATAATATACAATTTTAAAAGACAGCAGACTAGGCATATAGTGGCCTATGTCAACCCAGGTGCTTTACGAGGCACTGGGTTCGCGGTCTTCATTGAGCTGGTGAAAATACCACCCTTAGATGGTCTCACCCTAGCGGCCTGCACTTAGCATGCTTAACATCGTTCCCGACCTTTTCCGTTCTCGGCCTTTGTTGTTCCTGGCCTTTGCTATTCTCGGCCTTCGTCGTTCGCGACCCTTGCCGTTCTTGGCCTTCGCCGTTTGTTCATAATCATGCACAACATAGCATAGCATTTAAATTTATTTACACATATATTAAACACAAATAATAGGGCCATGCCTTGCTCTACAGGCACAAACAGTTTTCTTACCTATGTCCCGAGCAGATAGATTAACACGATCCCGAGCACGATCCCCTAAACCTGAGCCTTGATGTAAAACCTAGTCACAATGGCATAATAAATAGATATCCATCAATCCCTAACCAATTAAGAACTTTAGATTAAAATTCTAGCCTTTGGGACCTTGAATTCTACTAAATCAGGTAGTAGAATCCTTCCCGAGCCTTAAGATTTGAGTTCCCGAGTTTAAAACCTAACATAGGCCATTTACCCTAATTTGAGACGTGGCCCACTGCAAATCAGAGAGCATTGGCTCTCTTATATGGGGAACATGGCCCACGTCACACCCTGCTTTGCGCTGCGGCGCTTGAGCAAAGTCAGAGGCTTCATAAGCCTCTTCGTACACACGGGCACGGCGCCTGAAGAACAAGGTTGCGATGCGAGCCCCAAAAACCCAGATATCCATGAATTTTTCACAAACTAACCCTCCTAAAATTCAATCTAAACATAGTATAATGCCAAAATTGAGTTCCTCAATAACTCTACTACACTTTAGGCAGTGCTAGCACCTTAGAAAACTAGCTAAATCACCCAATTTAGGCTAAACTCAACTTAAGCCTAGAAGGTAGCTAAGCTTCATTCTCAATAGAATTTACCAAAAGAACATGGAAATAACCTTATCTCAGTGATGATTCCGATCTTATGTTAGATCTCCAACACCTCCAGCTGCAAATCCTCAAATTCTAGCCCAAAATTCTGAGCTTTTTCTTCAATTCCTCCCAAAATTCTCTAAGTCACCAAGAGAGGGAGAGGGAGAGAGAAAGAGAGATAGGCTGAGAGGTTTTTTTTTTTTCACCTTAGTTCCAGAAGTTTGTTTTGGGCTTGAGTCCATCCTCAGCTGCCTAAGTCCAAAAATGCCCATAAGTGTAACCTTAATCCTTTAATGCGACCAAGGGAAATCCCATCATTTGCCACATCCCATTAATTCCTCGAGTGTTCCTATAATTCCCCATTTAATCATAACATACCCAAATGATCTCTGAATCGCTACCCATTACCTGGTAATCCCAAACACATACTATGTCCCCAAAATACCCTAGGCTCCCCCAGAGCTGGGTACTCGACCCCGTTGTGCCTATTTCGCTATTCCGCTCCCTGGGACCGTCTCAGATCACACATAACAAATATTTCACCACAATCTCGTGGTATCACGCACAACATACATATAATTCACATTTATGCCCTCAACGGGCCAAAATTATAAGTATGCCCCTACTAATCAAAATGTGCCCACATGCATATTTATTTTACCTAAACATGCATTTATAATCACATAATCATTTAATCCACATATTAACATAATTAAATTAGTTATTGCTTTCCCGACACGCTAATCAAGGCACTAAGCCTTATTAGAAAATTTGGGACGTTACAACCTCTACACAGAGAGATAGAATTTTTTATTGAACTGGCATCGGGGGTAGAGCCAGTGTCTAGAGTGCCATACATAATGGCCCCAACAGAGTTAAAAGAACTAAAGGTACAGTTGCAGGAGCTGTTAGACTTGGGTTTTATTAGACCCAACTTCTAACCATGGGGTGCACCAGTCTTGTTTGTAAAGAAGAAAGATGGTTCTTTGAGAATGTGTATTGACTACAGAGAACTGAACAAATTAACCATTAAGAACAAGTATCTTTTGGCAAGGTTAGATGACCTGCTTGATCAGTTATAGGGTAAGATGGTATTCTCAAAGATAAATCTTCGATCTGGCTATCACTAGCTGAGGAACAAGGAGGGAGATATACCGAAGACTACCTTTCGTTCTAGATATGGGTATTATGAGTTTTTAGTCATGTTCTTTGGGTTGACTAATGTCCCAGCTATTTTTATGGTTTTGATGAACAGGGTGTTCAAAGACTATCCAGATCGGTTTATGGTCGTCTTCATTGATGATATTTTGGTTTGTTCTCAATCAGAGTTAGAACATGAGCAATACCTCAGGTTGGTTCTACAGAGGCTGCTGGAACATAGAGTGTTTGCAAAGTTCAAGAAGTGTGAATTATGGTTACCACATGTGACTTTCCTTGGTCACATTGTCAGTAGGGATGAGATCAAGGTGGACCCAACCAAGATTGAGGTAGTCAGAGATTGGCCAAGGCCAAGGAACGCCTCTGAGATCAGGAGTTTCCTTGGATTGGTGTAATGCCCCGGAATTCCTAATATGGTTTTATGGCTGGATTAGTAGGCCGGGAGGGCCATAATTGTTTAATTATGCTATTAAATGAATTTATGCATGTTTATGAGAATTATATTATAATATGATGTTAAATGCATGCATGTGAGTCGACATTTGTCTACGGGGGTATTTTGGTAATTTGGCCCGTTGAGGGCATAATTGTATATTTGTTTGCATGTCAATGATATATTGTGAGGCCACATTATAATGTGGATTGGTTTGGGTTATTCGGCATGAGACGATCTTTAAATATGAATTATCGGTTTGGTCATAATAGGCTTAAGCTCGGGGCTCGGGGTGAGTCTCAGGGTGATTTTAATGATTAGAGCGTTACCAGGAATTATAGGGTAACAGGATATGAATTATTAGTGTTTGAGATTATCGAGATTAGCAGGAATTGGAAAGCGTTAATTATGATTAACGAGATAGGTGGAAAATATTGATTTTACCCTTGGGGTGACTTTAGAAACCTTAAATGACCTAGGGGCATTTAGGTCATTTGGTTTGGATTTATATGAGGCTTTAGTTGGCTGTAGAAAACAGAACAAAACAGAGCAAGGTTCTTCTCCTTCCCGTACATCATTTTCTCTCATTTCACCTTTGGAGTTTTTGAGCTCAAAGTGAGGAATCAAGCTAGGAAATCAAGGAGCTGAGTTCATAGGGTTGGTTCAGCCATTGAAGGGGGTTTAATTTCAAGTTTGAGGTGAGTTTCAGCCATTAGTTTTCTAGTTTTACTCTATTTTGGTTTAAGATTTCAGTTTGTGATTTCTTGGTGGTTAGTTGGAATTAATGGAAGCTAGGTTGATGTTTAACTTGGGTTTTGATGAGGGTGAGATGTAGATGAAGTTTAGTGGTTGAATTGGGTGTTAGGGTGATGTTTGAGATTGGTTTGAAGGGTTGGTTTCAAGGGGAAACGCAGGGGAAGAATTCTGGTTCTTTGCTGTTTTGCGTAATGAGCCGCGGCAGGGCTATGGTGAGCCGCGACCCACGATGCTTGACAGGGAAAGGACGCCTCTGTCTGAGGGGTGAGTCGCGGCGTGGCTAGGGAGGGTCGCGGCCCATAAGGGCATTTTTGGCCAGAAATGAGTTTTTAGCTTGGGGATTCAAGCCTTAGGCCTCGGGATCGATCCTACTACCCGGTTTAGTAGGATTCGATGTCTCGGAGGCTAGGTTTTGGTTTGGGAACCTTTGTTAATCATTTTCATTGATGAATCCTATATTTTGGTTATGACCAGGTAACCGTCAGGGAATTAAAAGATTGATCGTTCTCAGGGGTCGTTCTTATATTAATTTTCACTCGAACCAGAGGTAAGAAAACAGTGTATGAATACAATTGCACCCTGTATATGTTTATGACATGCGTGATTGTTTTTTAGGCATGTTGGTTGGTAAATGTGGACATGGATTGCATATTAAATGATAGAGAATGTTGCTTACTTGTTTATGGCACTTACTAGTCAGGGACACTGACCTAAGAGTCAGAAATGGCATAGTGTCATGAACGTCGAGCCAAATGAAGATTAGATCTAATCGATATCAACATTGAATGGCTCTAAGGCATTAATACTGGACCGACCCTAAGGTCGATGAACTTATAAGCGCTTGGCTAGTCTAAGACTAGTTACTGAGAGCCAAGGCATAAGGCCCAGGTGACTGCTTGTCACATGGCTAGGGAACAATGTTCCATAGTTATGACTCTAGAGTCATGAGGAAGGTTATGTTGGTGACTAATAACCATGCACCTATCCTGTTAAAGCTAGTGAAATGCTCACTTATCTGTTAAGCCCTGGTGATCCTATCGTCACATGGCTAAAGGGAGTTATCCCCATATTAGTGACTTTTGCAACTGTCACCTATCTGTTTTGGACTGATAGTCCTGAATGATTATTATGATCATTGTTGATATTATATCATGCTTTATTGTGTTTTCTTGCTGGGCCTTGGCTCATGGGTGCTATGTGGTGCAGGTAAAGGGAAATAAAAGCTCGCCCAACCTTGAGTGGAGAGCTTAGGTGGTGATGTGTACATGTGTGGCCGCTTGACCACCATGGCCAAGGAGTTCTCAGAGGGACTAGGGGGTTACCCTATTTTTGCCGCTTAGGTCGGCGAAGTTCAAATTTTGAAACTGTAATGACCATTTTGAGTTGTAAATAACCTGTAAATCTTTTATGGGCCCATGAACAGTTTTTATGCGTTAAATAAAACACATCATTTCCTTTTTATTAATTTTTCACCTTAACCTGATAATAACACTTAGATCACGTTTTTAACCAAATGACTCGGGTAGCAGGTCAAACTGTAATGACTCGGGCATGAGTTTGATTGAATATGTGATTAGAATGCATGATTAGGTTGTATACAGATGCATGTGAGCCCCGTTTGTATGTTGGGGGTAAACTGGTAATTTTAGCCCGTTGAGGGCATAGATGTGATAATTGTATTATGTGATTTGTACCACGTGAGTGTGGAGTTTTATTGTGATGCACGCGTCGAGACAGTCCTAGTGAGCTACTTAGTCTAAAAGTCACAACAGGATTTTTGTACCCTGCTCGGAAGGGGCCTAGGGGTACTTTAGGAATTTCGTAAGTTGAATTGAGAACTAATGGTTATAGTTATTGGCGATAGAGTAACCTGTGTAACCATTTGTAACTGCTTTGAGTAACAAGTTTTAGATAGAAAATGGTAGAATTGAAATAGAAGTGAAAGGACTTGAGTGCCCTTGAAGGTTTAGTTAGGAAGGATTATTAGGAAGGGGTAAAGTGATCATTTGGCAAGGGATTTAGACAATTTTCAGCTGGGATATTGGGGTACACGGTTTGGGCATTGGGTCATTTGGTGGTTTTGATAAAAATTGAAGAGAAGAAAAACTAGAAGAAAGAAAAAGCTAGGGCAAGAAGAAGAAGAGTAGAAGGGGCTGAAGTGGGAGTTTAGGAGGAGATCAAGGAAGCTTTTGGGTGAATTATCCACTTGAGGTAAGGATTTTATGCACATTTAAGATTGGTTTCTGTTTTGATTTGAGAAATCTAAAGCATGAGTTAAGATTTTTAAAGTTTTGGTTTAAGTTTGCTGAAATTAGAAATCAAAGGGTGGATTTTGGGTGTGATGGTGTTTTGATCTTGATACTAGTGTCTATGGGTTGTTAGATGGTTCATATGAAGTTTTACATTGATCTTGGGGTTTAGGTATTTGTTTGGGATGATTTGGAGAGGTTGTAGCACGGGAAAAACACAAGAGAAAACCCAGAAATCTGGGTTCACGAAGGAGCGCCGCGGCCCTGTTCTTGGGTGCCGCTGCGCGAGGATGCTTCAGGATGTGGCCTAGCCGCTGGGCGCCGCGGCCCTTGAGGGGAGTGCCGCGGCCCTAGGCCATTTTGGCAGCCAAAAAGTTAGGTTTTTAGGGCTTTTGCCCGGGGACGCGGGGGATGGTTCCAATGTATTGTTTTAAGGAATTAGAGGTCCCGAGAGTACGTGATTGGTCCCGGGAAGTGGTTTTGGGTTTGGTTAGTATTAAAAGTGTTTTATGTGTGTTGTGACTAGGATTTCGAAAAGGCTCGTGCTAGAGGACCGTGCTTGTGACCTTGGTGCATCAGGAAAGCTCGTGATACAGGTAAGAAAACTGTAGCACTCGAGAACAGGGCATGGGCCCATAGTGTTATTGCAGGGCATGGCCCTAGATTGTATTATGTGCTAATGTATAACCTTAAATGAATTATCATATGATTGAAAGATTATTTCGAGATGTACTATATGTATGATTATAATAAAATGAACGGCTAAGGCCGAGAGCGGCGAAGGCTGAGAACGGCCGTGGGGCCGGAAGTAACACCTAGCACATGGGATGCTTATAGTCAGGGTGGGACCCAATGGATACATGAGTTATCCTTACGGTAAGGACCGAGACCCCAGGCTTGGGTTAGGCCTCTGGGGCGGCACGGCCGTGTTTGTTCAGTCTGATGATTTTCCTGTTTATCAATGGATTATATGCTGGTATAATATATGCATATGTTATTTACTGTATGAGTTTTCTTGCTGGGCCTCGGCTCACGGGTGCTCTGTGTTGCAGGTAAAAGCAAGGGGTCAGTCAACCAGCCATGAGTATGGAGAGCGTGGGGGCGGCGCGTACATGTTCGGCCTGCCCGACTGCTTTGGTTGGGGGCATTTTTGAATATGGCTGTATTAACTTATTCTTTTGATAGTCATTCAAGTGTAAATCTATTTTTGAGTTGTAAGTATTTTGTAAACCTTATTTTGGGATCCCAGATGTTGATACTTAAAGTTTTTAATGAAACTAAGTATTTTCAAAGATTACAGCCTTAACTTCCGGCTAGTCACACTTTTAGTCTTTGAAAACCTCGTAGAGTCAGTTAGTTGCACAGTTGTGTTTTAAACTCACTTAGAAACGGCTCTAAGGTAGTAGGGCGTTACATATTCCACCATGTCCCTCTTCATCCCCGACCACCAATACAAGACTCTCAAATCTTGGTACATCTTCATCGTACCTAGATGTAAAGAATAGGGAGTGGTATGAGATTCACCCAAGATCTCTCGCTGAATATTAGAATCCATCAAAATAAAGATCCGACCCTTGTACTTTAGTAACCCCATCTCCGAGATAGAAAAGTCCTTAGTCGCTTCGACTAAGACATTCTCTGTGTGCCCTCTCAACTGGGAATCCTTCCCTTGCGCCTCCTTGATCCTCTCAAGGAGAGTAGACTGAAGAGTGATGTTGGCTAGCTGACCAACCACCTACTCTACACCCGCTCTTGTCATTTCCTAAGCTAATTTATCAGATATTTGTCTCGAATTGAACAACTGGCCTGGGCCCTTCTGACTCAATGCATCAGCCACTACATTAGCCTTCCCAGGATGGTATAGGATATCACAATCATAATCCTTTACCAGTTCTAGTCACCGTCTCTAGCGCATATTCACGTCCTTTTGAGTAAAGAAGTACTTCAAACTCTTATGGTCGGTGTATATTTCACACTTCTCACCATACAGATAATGTCTCCAAACCTTAAGTGCAAATACCACCGCTGCCAACTCCAGATCATGCGTGGGATATCTCTGCTCATACTCCTTTAAATATCTTGATGCATAGGCTATCACCTTTCCGGCTTGCATTAACACACACCCTAAACCTTGTTTGGAAGCATCATAGTAAACCACAAATTTCTCATTGTCCGTCGGTAGACTCAACACTGGAGCGGTGATCAGTCGCTGCTTTAATTCCTTAAAACTATTCTCACACCTGTCTGTCCACACATACTTTTTCTTCTTCCTCATCAATTCAGTCAACGGTGTGGCTATTCTGGAAAACCCCTTAACAAACTGCCGATAATACCCTGCCAATCCTAGAAAACTCCTGACTTCAGGAACGCTGCTCGGTCTAGGCCAATCTCTCACTACCTCAGTCTTACTTGGATCAACCAGAATCCCCTCCTTACTGACAATATGGCCCAGAAACATGGCTTACGGTAGCCAAAACTCGCACTAGCTGAACTTAGCATATAACCTATGCTCCTTCAATCGCTGCAACACCAAACATAGATGTTGCGCATGCTGTGTCTCTGACTGAGAGTACACCAGAATGTCATCGATAAACACAATCACAAACTTGTCTAGATAATCCTTGAAAACTCTATTCATCATGTCCATAAAAGTTGCTGGGGCATTGGTTAATCCAAAGGACATAACCAGGAATTCATAGTGTCCATATCTCATGCGGAAAGCGGTCTTTGGTATGTCCTCTTCTTTGATCCTTAACTGATGGTAACCTGACCGGAGATCAATCTTGGAAAACATTGTCTTTCCCTGTAACTGGTCAAATAAATCATCAATCCTAGGCAGTGGGTACTTATTCTTAATGGTCAACTTGTTCAGCTCCATGTAGTCAATACACATCCTAAGAGATCCATCCTTCTTCTTGACAAACAACACTGGAGCACCCCATGGCAAGAAAATCGGTCTGATGAACTTCAAATCCAGTAACTCCTACAATTGAATCTTCAACTCCTTCAACTCTGCCGAAGCCATTCTATAAGGTGTCCTAGATACTGGCTCCGCCCCTGGCGCCAATTCTATAACAAACTCAATCTCCCGCTGCGGCGGCAACCCTGGCAGGTCTACTGGAAATAAATTTGGAAACTCGCATACCAATATGGTCTCACCCGGTCCAACCGACACAACCCTAGAGGTATCTACAATGTTCGTGTAATGACCCAACTACTCTAGACTTTGGACCATTAACGAAAACTATACATAGACCCTAATCTTTAATAGAACTTACAAGTGAAGAAGATCATACTTTATTAAAAACTTGTAAAAACCAATGTTTAAACTTACATAAACTCAAAGCAGGATATGGGATCCCATTGTTTAAAAAAAAAACATATCTTAATTGAAATGAAAAGAGATTACATAAATAGGTGCGGAAAAAAATACACATAAACCATAAATAAAGACTACATCCTCGAAATCGAACTCTCGACTCCTTGAATCCATTCATCACCGATACACATTCCCCAAGCATCCACGAACCTTACTCGCCACTATAGCTATTTTCCTGCACATATAAACAAAAAGGAATGAGCCTAATGCCCAGCAAGGAAAATCTAACACATAGTTCATATACATAAATTTCATAAGAAACATAATAACATAACATAACACTTATATCATACACATACTATAATGACCATTATTACTTGGGGTCCCATAGACTAAACAAGTCATATGCCCATTAGATTAGTGGGGTCCTACTAGCTAAGCAGGTCATATGCCCATAATACATTTGGGGCTTGTTAGTCATATGGGTCATATGCCCAAGCCTACATACATACATAACATAACATAACACATTTCATAACATAAAAAAAAATAAGATAACATATAAAACATATAACATATGAATTCTATCCTATTTTCCTTACCAAAATTACCGGGATAAGAGGACAGAGTTGGGACTTTGGAACACTCCTAAGAACCATTTGAAAAAGAGTGAGTATAGTGAAGAAGAGAAACAAAAAGAATGGAAGGACTAAACCATTGAGAAAATACTTACCAAAAACTTATGTGCAAGTTCTTAGATTTCCTAACCAAAATAAAGATTAAGGTTAGAATTCTGAGTAGAAGACTATGAGAACTTAAAATAAAATAATACCAATGAACTAAGGTGTGGAAATACCTTGAAGACTTGTAAGACCAATCTAAACCTCGAACCAAAATACTATAAAACCTTACTTCCCCAAGTGTTTGATAAGCTTATGATGATCAAGCTTATGATTCCCAACCCAAGTGTTTACACTCTCACACTCACCTAGCAACTTGCAGCCTCTGAACTTAGAGCAAAAGATGAATAATGGCTGGGTACTAGGTCCTATTTATAGAGTTTAGGAATGAAAGGATCTTAATTTAACTTGACTAAAAATAATGGCTTTTTAAGTGAAAATAATTTGAATTATCGTTCAGCAGAGGCTGAAGACTCGTTCAAAAAGATGTTGGACTTATCAAGAGGTTGAAGGGTTGAATGGAAAATGATTTCAAAAAACATTCAAAATATGTTGAAGGAGGCGATATATCCCCCCTATAGGCGATATATCGCCTGGACCATTATGCCCGAGGCAAACGTGCATCGTTTCGTGTTTTCCGTATCTACGTATAGCTGCGATATATCGGCATACACTGATTATTTAAACACGAAATTACACATTTTTAGCTTAATTCAAATTGAGTAAACAGCCTTGACTAAGCCCTCAAACGTATTCAAAGTTGCTGACTGACCTTAGACCATTCAAATTTTACCCTTATTAAATTTAATCCTCTAAATACTTAATCCTTAATCACCCATACATAACATGTGCTTAAAATCCTATTGGTTCTTATCTAAACCTTATAGTATAATAAATATTATCCTCAATATCAGTCATATTAATCAAACCTTAGGTTAAAATTAATATTCTTAAACTATAGATTAAACTTAGAAAATCTACAAGTACTACTATGAGTGTCCAAATAAATCCCGGTCTGAACCAAAAATCCACAGTCATAAAGATAATACTATTAATACTATAATACTACTATCTAACTAGCTAAGTAAAGTTCTTGGACTCTACAGTTCGCTAGGAATTCTATCCAACCTTCCTGCATCAGGTCTCTAGCCTTCAATGCTGAAATCATAGGTACTCGCGGTCCACTAACTGTCCCCACAAATACAAAGGGTACCTCCCCTTTTGGTTCAAAAGTCACCATCATGCGCTTACAGTCAATCATTGCCCCATACTTTGATAACCAATCCATCCCTAGGAACATATCAAAGTCATCCATTTCTAGCTCAATCAGATCAACAGACAACTCCCTACCATCTATCTCTACTGGCAATGCTCTAATCCATCTCCTAGAGACTACCAGCTCCCCAGTTGGCAACATAGTCTGAAAACCCCTAGCATACAAAACACTAGGTATACACAGCTGGTCTATCCCTTAGCCGACACAAATGAATGAGTAGCTCCTAAATCAATCAATGCAGTATAAGGAGAACCAACACTAGAAATCTGACCTGTCACAACCGAGAGGCTAGCCTCCGCCTCAGTCTGAGTCAAGGTGAACACTCTGGCATGAGCGAGACTATCTCCCTGCTTCGGCTCCTCTTTCCTGGCTTGTGGGTAGTCCTTCTTCAGATGATTGGCACTCCCACAGATAAATCAGGCCTTAAGCCTGCGCTCTCCATGATGTCGTCGTCTGCACCGAGGACACACTGGAAAACTCCTCCAGTTGTCACCTCCGCCCTGACGGCCGCAAAAAGCACCTCGTGCCCTCCCATCCAAGCTAGGAGGAACAAAAGAATCTGGGGTCTTTCTCTTCTGCTCACTGGAGCCACTACCCCGACTGGATCCAATAAAAGGAGGCACCGTCCTCCTAGCATCACGCCTAACATTGCTCTCTCTCCATATCTGATCCTCGGCCCCCTCAGCTGTAAGGGCCTTGTCCACTACCTGGGCATAAGTAGTAGTCTCTGGATATAAAGTAATCTTCACATCACGAGCGATCATAACATTCAACCCCCATTCAAATCTATCCCTTCTTGCCACATCAGTCGGCACCAAATCCGGCACAAACTTCGCTAACCGGTCAAATCTCAAAGCATACTCAGTAACTGTCAACCTGTTCTGAGTCAGGTTGACGAACTCATCAACCTTCGTAGCTCGGACTGCAACAATGTAATATTTCACGTTGCAGATGTTTCTAAATTCTTCCCAGGTCATAGCTGCCACATTCCTCCTCTGAGTCACTACATCCCACCAGATGCGGGCATCTTCTCTGAACATGTAGCTGGCACAAGCTACGCTCTTGTTCCCTTCCACCCTCGTAAAATACAAGATGGAGGAAATCATATTCATCCACTACTCTGCCCGCAGTGGTTCTGGTCCACCCACGAAGGTGGGAGGATGCTGCTTCCTGAACCTCTCATACAAAGGTTCCCACTTGTTCTCCATAATAGGCTGAACTGGCACTGACGACATAGCCTACTTAACTAACAACCCAATGGCCTGAGGAGGGGCCTACTGCCTCAGTTGTCGAAGTTCTTCCTCAATTCGTTGCAGTCTCACTTCCATTTCGGCAAACATCTATTGCCAATTCTGTGGGGGTAGGTGGAGGGTCAAGACCCTGTTTGTCATCCTCGACCTTACTGCCACAGAGTCTTGATGATTATTGAGGCATCTCAACAATATGCTTGCAATCAACAACGTCGCTTATCAGGCATGATAACAACATCCAAAACCACCTTCCAATTGACATCTGCCAACCATAACAGCAATCCACATAACATACAAATAGCATATAACACTCAACGGTCCATTCCCTGACATCATGCATATGTTAACTCATTCATCATGCTCTATATAAAATAAGCAGGCAAATAGGGCAGCTAAGCACATATTCAAACATATAAGTCAATCATTACCAACCAACCCTGAGTCGAGCTTGTCACTGACAGCGAGCGTACATGTTTGGTCAATCTCCAGGAACCATAATCATTGGCTTGCTCTGATACCAAGTTGTAATGCCCTACTTCCTTAAAGTCGTTACTAAGTGAGTTTAAAAAAACGTGCAATTAACTCGCTAATCGAGGTTTTAGGTTAAAAGTGTAGCTAAATCGTAATAAAAGTCAAACAATTTGAAAATATAATCATCCATTGCAAATTATCAAGCGATATACATTTGGGATCCCAAAATACTGTTTAGAAATATTTACAACTCAAAAATATAATTAAAGTCAACTAAACGACAAAATCAAGTTTAGTACAAACATCTCCCAAAAATACCCATGACCGAGGCAGCCAGGCAAGCCAAACATGTACGCGTCGCTTCACGCTCTCCGTACTCATGGTTGATCGACTTTCCCCTTGCCCTTACCTGCACCATAAAGCACCTGTGAGCCGAAACCCAGCAAGAAAACTCCACACAAGAAAATAACATATGCATATCCATCAATTAACACATAACAAAACCACCAACATGATAAATACATTCGGCCATGCCGTCCCATGCACTTTACCAGGCCCTGGGTTCGCGGTCTACACCATGAGGATATCCTAGGTATCTTATAGGGTCTTAGCCTGGCAACTCACACTCTGCATGCTTAACATTGCTCTTGGCCCAATGCCGTACTCGACCTTACTGTTCTCGACCTTTGTCGTTCCTGGCTCTCGCCATTCTCGGCCTTCGCCGTTCCCGGCCCTCGCCGTTCTCGGCCTTCACCGTTCCCGGCACTTGCCATTCATTCACATATATGCACACATAGCATAATTAAACAAATACTTAAACACGTATAAACATAATCAATGGGGCTAGGCCCTGCATTACAGTCAAATAGGGTCATGCCCTGCAACACAAACTATAGGGCATCGCCCTGCTCTATGGGTACAA
Source organism: Humulus lupulus (assembly GCF_963169125.1). Classification (NCBI taxonomy): domain Eukaryota; kingdom Viridiplantae; phylum Streptophyta; class Magnoliopsida; order Rosales; family Cannabaceae; genus Humulus; species Humulus lupulus. The sequence continues at coordinate 20,774,773 of NC_084802.1, read as the reverse complement.
CAGCTTTCTTACCTGTGTCCCGAGCACAGTCCCCTAGTCCGAGCCTTGCTGAAAGCCTAGTCACAACGTATCAACTGTTGGGGTTTTATGCCCTAATTAAAACCCAAATTCGTTGTAATCTCATTTTATTATCAATAAAAGAATAGAAATCATTTTTTGACTTGGTTAATCACTTTGCTCACATGTTTTATTTTCATGATTATTTGTTTAATATAAACTTCTATTAAATCCTGAGCATATAGCTAATCTTATTTATAGTGACGTAATCACAGTGGAATATAAATATGATTATATGTTCAAAATAAGTTAGTCCTAAGATTAGTCAGTGCACTGGATTTACACTGACTTGCCAATCTACGATATGATCTACTTACACATTACAGTGTTATGTTCTTTCCAGAACTTTAGCAAAGTAGATAAGATCGAATGTATTTGTTACATCGGACAGGACCGATATTGACAGTTGATAAGATAAGTAAACATGCCGTTATTATCTATTCTAGTCATATCATATAGTTGACCATAGGTCAATTCAATCTCAATTCTGAGTGGTTAGTATTCTAACTGATTGTATTATTTGAGTTCTTTGACTTGTTCGTTACCAGCTTACCCTACGGACTAGCCCATACTTACATCTTGGGAACTCGGTAGTATAATTGAGTGGGAGTGTTAATCATAGATATGAACATCTATAGCTTCTGATGAAGAAGTGAAACGATGGTTTCCTTTTAGTTTGGTTCAAGGTGTTAAATGATAGAGATCTCATTTCAGTAATTAAATTAGTTTACTGAAATATCATTTACAAGGAACTAAGTATTTTAAGGATAAAAAATAATGATGGGTAAAACGGTATTTTAGTCCTATCTCATTGTAGACCGTCTATAGAGGATTGAGTGACAATTATGGTTGTAACAATGGATAATTAATAGCGTATCTATATTTGTTATAGAGCGTTCTATGAATTCAAGAGTGCAATTCTGAGTCTATAATGGAGTCACGAGGAATTAATAAGTTAGTAAATTTATTTGTTAGATTTATGATAACTTATTGGAGCTTGATTTCATAGGCCCATGGTCCCCATTGTACTTTGGATAAAATCATCTAGATAGTCTCAATTAATTGATTTAATCATCAATTAGAATTATCAAAGTTGACCAGGTCAATTTTGGATAGTTTCACAGAGTTGTGTAATTTTGAGAAGAAAAGAGAAATTATGGCAGATTTATTAATTAAGATAAATTGGTATCTAAATTAATAAATAAGTTTAAATCAAGGTTCAAATTATAAATAATTAATTTGATAAAGGATTTAAATAATTATTTAATTAATTAAATCAATAGAAAATAATACAGGCCTTGATTTTAAGTCCAATGGGCTTATAATCAAATGGGAAATTTCACGGGCCTATAGCCCATGATAATTTCGACCTAGGGCTTCAAAATGGCTGTTATTTTATTGATTTTTTAATTAAATTAAATGGCCTAATTGAGTCTATAAAAGGAGTGCTTATAGAGAAGTCAAAACAAGGGTTTTTGACAAGTCGGATTTTCTGATAGTTTTAGATTCTCTCTAAACACAAGTCCTTTTTCTAAACCTCTTTGTTATTTTCTCTTCTTCTCTCTATATCTATCTCATGTGTTGAGAATTGCCCACACTAGTCTAGGTGGTTCTAAGGATACATTGGAAGATCGTGAAGAAAATAGAAGATCGGTTCAGTTTCTTGATAATACTCTGCGACAGAGAGGATACAAGAGTTAGAGAAACTGAAGGAAGGACTCTTAATTCCGCTGCGTATACTGTAAGTATTATATTATTTGTTTCTCTTTGAATTCAGTTTTAGAAACATGTTTTAGGCTATCTCGTATTAATTTTTTTAATATTAGATATACATGAAAATAAATAAAGATCATGTATAAGCTTTTCCAACATCAACAACATCCATCCATCAAGTTCTAATCCATTAAATTACTTTGGTTCATAATTCTAGTCTCCAGGACCTTGAATTCTATCAATCTAAGTGATAAAATCCATCCCGAGCCTTAACTTTTAGATTCCCGAGCCTAAAACCTCCTTGGAGTTCAAAAACATACTAAGTGTCGCAGACATGAACCCATGCCGCAACCTGCCTCAACCAGAAGCCAACCCCTCAAAAACACCCCATGCGCGTCGCGACCCATGCTAGGGTGTGCCGCGGCCCGCCCTTCTTCCTGGCCTCCCAAATGTTCTAGCGGGCCGCGGCTCAGCAAGAACAATGTCGCGGCCCGAGCCTTCGAACCCAGAAAAGTCCTCCATTTTCTCCACCAAATCTAAGCCAATTTACCCCAAAATCAACCCAACATTTCAAGTCAATCATCACAGAAGTTCTACTATAATCTTAGCAGCAAAACCTAACAAGAATTAACCCCAAACCTCATATAAAACTCAAGAGTGATTCTCCACCTAGCTCACATGCATAACTTTGAAACACCATCAGAAAACTCAAAATAATTCAGTTAATGAAGTGCTAAAATCCTTACCTCAATTGATAGCTTTGCCCTTGAACTGATCCTCAATCACAGCCAACTTCAATCCCTTAAGAACTAAGCTTGCCAATTCTTTAACTCATCAAAATCTTCAAACTCAAGAGAAAGAAGGGAGAGAAACGAAGGAGAGAAAGAGAAAGAGATGTTTGGGTTGGTTCCTTAGTTTTCTCAGTGCTTCCTTGGTTTTGTTTTACTTGACTTAAGTCTCTAAAGTTACCTCAAAGGCTCGGGGTACCAAAAATGTCCCCGAGGGAAAATATGTAAATTTCCCTAATATTCCCTCCTAAACGTTCTAACTTCAAATATATCTCCAAATATTTATTTTCATAACCCGATAACCCAATAAAATATCTAATACCCAAAATACCCCTTGACCCGCCCCAAGTCAGGTATAAATCCCCGTTTTGATTTTCTAGCTAAACCGCTCCTTATGACTGTCTCGGATTGTGCAACATAGATATATCACAAATATATCATAATAATCACATTTATGCCTTCAACGGGCTAAAATTACAAACATGCCCCTAATAACCAAACGGGGCCCACATGCATATTTAATTCACCTAAACATGCATCTCTAATCACATACTCATCAAAATTCACATATTATAATAACAAATCACTTATTGCCCTCTAGGCATGCTAATCAAGGCCCTAAGTCTTATTAGAAAATTTGGGACGCAACATCTATGGTATTTAGTGAGCTTGAAATTATTTTTAGCAAGCTTCAATGGTGGTTCTCAGGCAGCGTATATATTGCACTGAGTTACAAATGAACTCTCTCTAAAAATCTGAACCCCTTACAAGGAGATACCTCAGCCCTATTTATAGATACTGGTGTCATTAATGTTAATCATTTATCATTAATACCAATTCCCCCATCCAGGGGTATTAATACTGGATTAAAACAAAAAGGGCTGCACTAAATAAAGACTATGACCCAGGCGAATTGCACGGGGCCCATTGCAGAGAGTCGCGTACCAAATTTATGGGGAACATATATCTGTATGTAAAGGTGCAGCACACATTTGCCCATGTCAGGCGGCATTGTGGGAAATGCCGATTGTCAAGGGTACGAACTCAACACCGCTAATCGAGGCTCACCAAAAGTTGTCAAATGATCCTCTGTTGGCCCATACCCGTAGTGGCTGACACCTGGCATCAACTACAGGTTCGAGGACCGAAATCCTAGACCCGAGAGATGGGAAAGTGAAGAGAGCCTCACGAGACATGACCTCACCTGGATACATCCTTGCCTCAAGGACATGCCTTGGGGCGTGTGGCCTCACTCAGAGACATCCATGACTTGGAGATTGGCTTGGGATGTGGCCTCAGTTGGAGACATCCTCGCCTCGAGGGCAAACCTCGAGGCATGACCTTACTTGGAGACATCCACGACTTGGACGGAATTGATTTCCTGGAAGAGCTCACACTTTGAGAACTTCATGACTTGTCGCTAATTACTCCTAATTGTCATGTGTCGTGTGGCGAAAACATGAACAACAATGTATATATTGAAAAAGATAATCATAATAATAAAATGTAGAGTCATAATCATTTAAAGTGAATGTAAAAATAATAAAATAATAAAAAGTCACAATTAATGTAAAGATTAAAATTACCATTGAAAAACCTAATTTTTCATTTATCAATCTCTTTTGGAAAAAGAAGGCTGCATTAAATAAATTCAACATCTATAATATATAACAGTAAAATTCTATGCTAAACATACTCTAAATGACTGGAAAAAAATAAAAAGAATAATTATAGAATTATTTCAGAGGAAAATAATCAATACATAGCATTAAATTGGGAAAGTAACAACCAGGAATAAGATAAGAATCTATTCATAAAAATAATAAAATCAAACCCCTTAAATATATAATAAAGACCTCTCATTTATAAATTAGGAAGAAAAAAATATTTTAAATTTTATATAAGAGATTCCAAAATAGAAACGAATAATCTCCTTAATTATACATGTTGACTGTCGTTTTCGCTACCAACCAATTAAAATAAACTTAAAGAAATCACAAGAAGAAGACACATATTTTACATGGTTCAAATTATTAACTAACTCTAGTCCACGGGTCTATTGTATTAGGGTATGAGGAAGCTATTGGGGTTTTATGCCCTAAGTAAAACCCAATTTCTTTGTAATCTCATTTATTATCAATAAGAGAATAGAAATCATTTTTTTGACTTGGTCAATCACTTTGCTCACATGTTTTATTTTCATGATTATTTTTTCAATATAAACTTCTACTGAATCTTGAGCATATAGCTAATCGTATTTATAGTGACGTAATCACAGTGGAATATAAATATGATTATATGTTCAAAATAAGTTAGTCTTAAGATTAGTCAGTGCACAAGATTTACACTGACTTGCCAATCTATGATATGATCTACTTACACATTGTAGTGTTATGTTCTTTCCTGAACATTAGAAAAGTAGATAAGATCGAATGTATTTGTTACATTGGACTGGGCCAATATTGACAGTTGATAGGATAAGTAAACATACATTTATTATCTATTCTAGTCATATCATATAGTTGACCATAGGACAATTCAATCTCAATTCTAAGTGGTTAGTATTCTAACTGATTGTATTATTTGAGTTCTTTTACTTGTTCGTTACCAGCTTACCCTACGGACTAGCCCATACTTACATTTTGGGAACTCGGTAGTATAATTGACTGGGAGTGTTAATCATAGATATGAACATCTATAGCTTCCGATGAAGAAGTGAAGTGACGATTTCCTTTTAGTTTGGTTCAAGGTCCTAAATGATAGAGATCTCATTTTAGTAATTAATATTAGTTTACTAAAATATCATTTACAAGGAACTAAGTGTTTTAAGGATAAAATACAATGAAAGGTAAAACGATATTTTAGTCCCATCTCATTATAAACCATCTATAGAGGATTGAGTGACAATTATGGTTGTAACAATGGATAATTAATAGCGTATATATATTTGTTATAGAGCATTCTATGAATTCAAGAGTGCAATTTTGAGTCTTTAGAGGAGTCACGAGGAATTAATAAGTTAGTAAATTTATTTGTTAGATTTATGATAACTTATTGGAGCTTGATTTTATAGGTCCATGGTCCCTAGTGTACCTTGGATAAAATCATCTAGATAGTCTCAATTAATTGATTTAATTATCAATTAGAATTATCAAAGTTGACCAGGTCAATTTTGGATAGTTTCACAAAGTTATACAATTTAGAGAAGAAAAGAGAAATTAGAACAGATTTATTACTTAAGATAAATTGGTATCTAAATTAATAAATAAGTTTAAATCAAGGTTCAAATTATAAATAATTAATTTGATAAATGATTTAAATAATTATTTAATTAATTAAATCAATAGAAAATAATATAGGCCTTGATTTTAAGTCCAATGGGCTTATAATCAAATGAGAAATTTCACAGACCTAAAGTCTATGATAATTTTTACCTAGGGATGTTAATTGGCTATTATTTTATTGATTTTTTAATTAAATAAATGACCTAATTGAGTATATAAAAGGAATGTTAAGAGAGAGTTGAAAATACAAGTCAAGTCACAAGTTTCTGGTAGGTTTTAGATTCTCTCTAAACATAAGTCCCTTTCTAAGCCTTATTGTTCTTTTCTCCTCTTCTCTTTGTATCTATCTCATGTGTTGAGAATTGCCCACTCTAGTCTAGGTGATTCTAAGGATACTTTGAAAAGCTGTGAAGAAAATTGAAGATCAGTTCAGTTTCTTGGTAATACTATGCGACAGAAAAGATACAAGGGTTAGAGAAACTGAAGGAAAAGGGTTAGAGAAACTGAATGAATGACTCTATTATTCTGGTGCGTATAATGTAAGTATTCTTATCATTATTTTTCTTTGAATTCAATTTTAGAAAAATGTTCTAGGTTATCTCATATTAATTTATTTAATATTAGATCTACATGAAAATAAATAAAGATCATGTATAAGTTTTCCCAACAGAAGCTTGAAGGTTTCAAGCATCATTGGGGTTCAAGCAGCTTTTGGCAATGCTCTTAACACAAAAGTTCAAATCCTTTACAATGTGTCTAGCCCTATTTATAGTGGCTAAGGACAATTAATTCCCTTAATGGGGATTTATTACAAACATTCACACTTAATCGAGGCATAAAAGCCAATAAATACACATTCCCATAATTAAGAAGGTGGTGGGCCCATGCGTATCACACACGGCCCATTTATGAGATTACACCCCACAAAATTTATGGGTAACACGCCCCTGACAGTGTCAGGGTTAGCTGCATGTTTTCCCATGTCAGGCGGTGTAGTAAGACATACTGCTTGTCGCTTGTACAGACTCGACAACATGACTTGGGGGAACAATAACATGTCATACTAGTGCTTGTCGCCCAGGGTCGTTGTGCATGACACCTGAAACTTTATTCCAAGCCCTGAGGACCACCCTCCAAGCCTGGAGGACTGTATTAGAAGAGGAGATGAGAAGTGTAACGTCTCAAATCACCTAGTAAAGCTTAAGGCCTTGATTAGGGGGCCAGGATGGCAAATTATGGAGAATTATTTGAATATATGTGATTTAATAATGAAATATGTGTTTATGTGATATATATGTATCATTATATGATTACGTAAGTTGTATTAAAATATGATTAGATATGTATGTTTAGGTGTATTAAATATGTATGTGGGCCCATTTCTTATTAGAAGGGAAATTTTCGTAATTTGGCCTCTTACAGGTATATTTGGAATATGTTTGCATATATGTGTGATACCACACTATTATGTGTTTATATTTGGGTTACTCGGCACGAGGCGATCCTTGGGAGCAAGTTAGTGGGAGAATCACAACAGGACCAATATCCAACTCGGGGTGAGTCAAGGGGTATTTTGGGTATTTAGTATATTACCGAGATATCGAGTAATGGGAATAAATATTTGATGATATATTTGGAGTTAATGAGATTAGGAAGGAATGTCAGGTATTTTGACTATTTTACTCTCGGGGACGTTTTTGGTACCCCGAGCCTCGAGATTTGCTTAAGGTTTCTTGAACCCTAAATAAGCCACAGAAAATACAAAATACAAAATACAAAATACAACTCTCTCAACAACTATAATGCCCCAAAATTCCTAATAAGGTTTAGGACCTTGATTATGAGGTTGGGAGGGCCATAACTGATTTATTATGCTATTAAATGATTATATGCATGTTTATATGAATTATATTATAATATGATGATAAATGCATGCATATGGGTCTATTTTTAATTATAAGGGCATTTTGGTAATTTGGCTCATTGAGGGCGTAATTGTGTATTTTCATGCATGTTGGTGAATTATGAATGATAACACATTATATGTGGTTTTGTTCGAGGTATTTGGCATAAGACGCTCTCGGAATGCAAGTGTAGAGTCCAAGAACTTTACTTAGCTAGTTAGATAGTAGTAGTTTTAGTAATAACTAGTAGTAGTTATAGTATGTTTATTACTGTGGATTTTGGTTCAAGCGAGGACTTAGTTGGAAACTCCTAGCAATAGTTATGGATTTTATAAGTTTAACCTATAGTTTAAGAATATTAATTATAACATAAGGTTTGATTAATATTGCTGGTTATTAATATGGTAATTATTATAACCTAAGGTTTAGATAGAGCCAATAAGAATATGACACTTGTCATGAGCATAGTTATTCCTAAGGTTTAGATAGAGCCAATAGGATTATGACACTTGTCATATGCATGGTTATTAAGGAATTATTATTTTAATGATAAAATAAGGGAAATATAAGATTTAGTCTTCACCAGAATCTGTTAAGAGCATGACATTTGTCACAATTTTATTTATTTGTGGATTAGGCTGTTATTTAGATAATTAAATAGATTTTTCGTAACTTTAGGGTAATGTAACTTCCGATCTATTTTTAACCCAGTTATGTTATGAATTTTGAAAAATAGTATTTCTAAAAAGTTGTAGATAATTTAATTAGATTTCTAATGGTATAAAGAGAGTCTAAATCAGAGTCCTACAGCTCTAGCTATATTGATTTTACTGCAGGGGAGTTTAGAGTTACGAGATTTAGGGAGTTAGAAGTTAGGATTCTATTTGTTTTTATTATTTTTGTTTTAAAAATCAAGCTTTGAATCCTTAAATCTCTCTGAACAATTTGACCAATTCCTAAGCCTTTGGCTGAAGGATATTCAAATATTTTCAATTAAATTTATTATTTTTATTCAAAACCAAAAAGAAGATTTTTATTTCTAGAACTCTATAAATAGGACCTAGCACCAAGCCTTTTCATTCATTCTTCAAGCATTGATCAGAGCCTTCCAAGTGCTAGTGAGACTATAGAGTGATAAACACTTGGGTTGGGGTTATAAGCTTAATAAACACTTGGGAAGTAAGGTTCATAGTGTATTTCAGTTTCGAGGTATAGTTTGGTCATAGAAGCATTCAAGGTATTCCTAATTCTAGTTCCTTTCTGTATTGATTCTTATAGTTCTTCTCTACTCAAATCCTAACTCAGTCTTTTATATTATTGGTTAGGCATCTAAGTTCTTCGAACTCAAGGTTTTCGTTGGTAAGTATCATTTCGATGGTGTAGTTTATTCTTTCCATCTCTTTTCTTTAGTATACTCACCTCTATATTATGGTTTTTAGGAGTGTTCCAAAATTCCGACTTTGTTCTCATCATCCTGGTATATTGGTAAGGAAAATAGGATAGGATAGGATTTTATATGTTATATGATATATGATATGTTATCTTATGTTATGTTGTGTTATGAAATGTTATATTGTGTATGTTTGTAGACTTGGGCATATGACCTGTATTGAGGCAGGATGAAATCGATGGACTGAGTGTTCGATTAGAGGATGAAGTTTTTTTTTTAGTCTTTTAGTTATGATTTCTATGTATTATTTTTCCGCCCTTAATTTTGTAACCAATTTATTTAAGTTATGTTTTGTTTTATTTTCAAAACAATGGGATCCCATATCCTAAATGAATTTTTATGTATTTAACCTTTACTTTACAGTTTTTAAATAAAGTTATGGTTATTTCATATGTACGTTTTCTTAAGATTAGTATAGTAGTTATTAATGGTCCAAGGTCTAGAATAGTTGGGTCGTTACAGTTGGTATCAGAGCAACGGTCCATTTGCATAAAGTTCTCCTTGATACACACGCTCAAGCTCTGAATCTAACCGCCAATGTAAGTGATTATGTTATAGTTGTTATGATTATGTGTTAGTAAAACGTTTTAGCCCTTATGTTTTTAGTTAAGAATACCTGTAAATTAGTTTATTTTCTTTATTTATTATCTTTGCATTTATGATTGTACATAGTGAAAACTTTTTTTTTCCAAATTAATATCATGGTTATTTTGTTATCATGTATGAGTTTGATTTTTCTTTTGCAATCATAATAAATAATAAATAAAATAAATAATAACTAAGTTCGGTGAGGGTAGATACAAATCAATGAACCAAGTTTCTATATTGAGAGTTAGGGGGCCATAGTAATGGGAACGATTTTACTGATCCCAGCCCTCCCTTAGTATGGTTAACTTTGGAACAACAACGAGTTTCGAGCCTGAGAATTAAGTTATATAGGATGATTAGAAATAGACTTAGTAAATTATAAAGATGGCTTATTTTTCTAAGTTTAGAAACAGACCCTAATCATAAAGAAGGCTTACATAATTTTTTTCATAAGAAGTCATAATTAATAGGTTCGAGTTATGTTTGCTTAGATTAAGTTTTTCCTTAGAGACTATTAGGATAAGTTCTAACATGTTCTCGACTGTTAGAACTTTGTTGAAGATGTCGCTTAGAAGATTTGCTCGCACCAACGGAAACGCCTCCAACGCTGCTCCGGTGAACAATGAAGCCCCTCCAGTTCGCAGAAGGGGAGTGCGTGCTACTGCCAGCCGCAACGCACCGTCGCCACCAGCTAATAACATTGCAGAGATTGCTAGACTGCGACAACAAGATGAGGAATTACTGCAGCAACAGCGACAGCAGACTTAGACTCAACCTCCACCTCAGCCGCAACCACAGCCTCAGTAGATGGCTCAAGTACCCCATCAAGTAGGTCCTTATGGGGGATTGCCAATGGCGAACTATGCGCCATACCCACCTCAGCACATGGAGCCAATCTACGAGCAGTTTTGTAAGCAACACACTCCAAACTTGGAAGGGACAACAAACCCCTTTGAAGCAGAAGAATGGCTCAGAAATGTAGAGTCGATCCTAGTGCATATGAATCTCGGCAACGCGGACCGCATATCCTACGTTTCGTCTATGCTTAAGAAGGATACTAGAATATGGTGGGACTTAGTTCAGCAAACTAACGATGTCACCACCATGATATGGACAAGATTTGTGGACCTGTTCCACAAGAAGTATTACAACTCGGCAGTCATCACTACAAGGGTCGAGGAGTTCGCTAGTTTGAAGCAGGGAAACTTAACGGTAGTCTAATATGCTCAGCAGTTTGACAGATTAGCCAAGTTTGCACCAGAGTTGGTTCCAACTGACTTTATGAGGGTGACCAAGTTAGTTAGAGGACTTAGACCAAAGATTGAATTAAGGGTAAAGTTAGTAAACCCGAGAAATACTACCTATGCCAATGCTCTAGAAACGACAATAGAAGTAGAAAGACTTCAGGCGAATGTTAGTAAGGAGAAGGCTAGTAGGCCTGAGCCTAAACAGCGGGGTCAACCTCAAAATGTTCGGAACAACCACAACAACATCTATCAGCATAGCAATAGTAATAGTAATGGTCAGAAGAGAAGGCATCCTAATGATAAGCAGGCCAATTGTGATAAAAGAGCACGGACAAACAATGGAGGCAATAAGTTGGGTTATGTAGAATACCCGCAATGCTCTAAGGGCCAAAAGAAACATCAAGGGATGCTTCAACTGTGGTTAGGAAAGTCATCGAAAGAAGGAATGTCCATAGCTCAAGCAGAAGGAGAAGAAGGATTAAACGATGGTTCCAGACCAAAGTCTTTGCCTTGACCCAGGGTGGAGCCCATGCTAGTAACAAGCAGTTACAGGTCAGATTCCTATCCTCGATAGTATATGTTCTAGTATCACTTGATTTGAGAGCAATATACTCGTATATCTCGTTAGGAATGATAGAGAAATTAGACAAACCTTGTAGAACTAGGTTTGTGACATAGTTGCCTTCGGGTGAAGTAGTCCTATCATCACAGATAGTACGAGGCGTACCGATACATACATTCTTGGCTAGCGTTACGGATGTGGTAAAGCAAACACCACTAAAATTTGGAGACTTCCACAATGTAAAGGAATTCCCAGAGGTTTTTCTTGGCAACTAGCGGGATTGCCGCCAACACGGGAGATAGACTTCACAATCGAACTAGTACCGGGCACCGAGTCATTCGCTATGGGGAGCACCGTAACTATTTGGGAAGAAGAAGGATGGAAGTATGCATATGTGCATAGATTATCGTGAGCTGAAGAAGGTGACAATTAAGAATAAGTACCCGCTACCTCAGATTGACGACTTGTTTGATCAACTCTGAGGAGCGACTGTGTTTTCAAAGATTGATCTACCGACTGGGTATCATAACTCAAAGTACGGTAAGAGGATAATCCCAAGACGTCTTTTAGAACTCGTTATGGACATTACGAGTTTCTAGTTATGTCTTTTAGTCTTACCAACGCTCCAGCCGCATTTATGTATTTAATGAATAGGGTCTTTATGGATTATTTGAATAAATTCGTCTTAGTATTCATTGATGATATCTTGGTGTACTCAAAGGATAAAGTCGAGCATGAGAAACATTTAAGGTTGATCTTGCTGCGACTAAAGGAGCATCAACTTTACGCCAAGTTCAAGAAGTAAGAATTTTGGCTTTCACATGTAGAATTTCTCGGCCAGATAGTATCCAAGGACAGGATTGCTGTAGACCCATCTAAGGTAGAGCCCGTAAAGGATTGTCCAAGACCAAAGAACGCATCCAAAGTAAGGAGCTACTGGGACTAACAGGCTATTACCGGAGGTTTGTAGAAGGCTTTTCTAAGATAGTCACTCCACTTACCAACCTGATCCAGAAGCAGCAAAGATTCAACTAGACTAATAAGAGTGAAGAGAGTTTCCGGTTTCTTAAGGACAACCTGTGCTCAGCACCAGTACTCTGTGTATTAACACCCAATGATAAGTTCGTAGTCTACTGCGATGCATCAAAGCAAGGGTTGGGTTGCGTGCTGATGCAGAATGATAAGGTGATAGCCTACGCCTCACGGCAGCTAAAGGAGTACGAGCAACGCTATCCAACGCATGACATGGATTTGGCAGCGGTGGTCTTTGCGTTGAAAATCTGGTGCCATTATCTTTACGGAGAACGGTGCGAGATTTATACGGACCACAAGAGTTTAAAGTACTTCTTTACTCAGAAGGAGCTCAATATGAGGCAGCGCAGGTGGTTAGAGTTAGTAAAGGATTACGACTGCGAAATCCAATACCACCCGGGAAAGGCAAACGTAGTTGCCAATGCACTAAGTAGGAAGAGTTATGGAAGTTTACCAGCGCTAACAGGAATAGAAAATTCACTACAGCAGGAGCTGATCAGTACTGGAATAGAAATAGTTATTGGTAAGCTGGCTAATTTGTCTGTCCAGTCAAATCTGCTAGAAGATATACGGATTGGGCAAGGGCATGACGACACACTAGCGGCACAAATGGATGCATTCAGAGAAGGCAAGGCCAAAGATTTCTCAATATCAAGTGAAGGATTATTGAGATATAAGGATCGGGTATGCGTGCAAAATGATCAAAGGATTAAGATGACGATTCTAGAAGAAGCGCACAGTACCCCGTATTCAGTTCACCCAGGGTCGACCAAGATGGCACACGACATCAAGGCAATGTATTGGTGGCCAGGGATGAAGAAGGACATAGCAGAGTTTGTGTCCAAGTGTCTCGTATGCCAACAAGTGAAAGCAGAGCATCAGCGGCCTGCAGGCTTATTGCAACCACTTAGCGTACCAGAATGGAAGTGGGATGATATAGCTATGGACTTCGTGATAGGTTTGCCAAGGACGAACAAGTAAGCAGCACGATTCGGCTTGGATAGTAATAGATAGATTAACCAAGTCAGTTCATTTCCTGTCTGTTAAGACTTCATACAAAGCAGATCAATACGGAGACGTTTAAGTCCAAGAAATAGTACGACTGCATAGAATCTCTAAGACAATAGTATTTGATAGAGGATCAGTGTTTTCATCGAGATCTTGGAGTGAGTATTTGCCGTTGATAGAATTCTCCTACAACAATAGTAACAGTCAACGATCGGGATGGCACCTTATGATTTGCTTTATGGAAGAAGGTGTCGATCGCCGTTGCGTTATGACGAGGTAGGAGAAAGGCAACTACTTGGAACTGAAGCTATTAGAGGAGCTCAGGATGTAGTAGCCCTTATTAGAAAGTGTATGCTCGCTGCTCAAAGCCGTTAGAAATGGTATGCAGATACCAAGCAGCGTGATGTGGAATTCAAAGTCGGAGATCAAGTTTTCTTAAGAATATCTCCTATGAAAGGTGTGAAGCGGTTTGGGAAGAAAGGCAAACTTAGTCCTTGATTTATAGGTCCTTTTGAGATATTGGACAAAGTGGGAGCAGTTGCATATAGATTAGCCCTACCGCCAGCTCTAGCAGATAGCCATAATGTGTTCCATATCTCGATGCTGCGTTGATATGTGTCAAACCCATCTCACGTCCTCAAGTACGATACGATAGCACTCCAGAAAGACTTGAGTTACGAGGAACGACCAGTTAGTATCCTAGATAGAGGGATGAAAGAATTACGGTCTAAGAGTTTTCCGATAGTCAAAGTCCTATGGAGAAATAGTTCTGAATAGGAGGCAACGTGGGAGTCGGAGGAAGACATGTTAGATCGGTATCCGGAATTGTTTGATAAGTAAATTTCGAGGACAAAATTCTTTTTAGTAGGGGAGAATCGTAGAGTCCGAGAACTTTACTTAGCTAGTTAGATAGTAGTAGTAATAGTAATAGCTAGTAGTAGTGGTAGTATGTTTATGACTGTGGATTTTGGTTCAAGCCGGGACTTAGTTGGAAACTCCTAGCAATAGTTATGGATTTTATAAGTTTAATCTATAGTTTAAGAATATTAATTATAACATAAGTTTTGATTAATATTGCTAGTTATTAATATGATAATTATTATAACCTAGGGTTTAGATAGAGCTAATAAGAATATGACACTTGTCATGAGCATGGTTATTCCTAAGGTTTAGATAGAGCCAATAGGATAATGTCATTTTTCATATGCATGATTATTAAGAAATTATTATTTTAATGATAAAATAAGGGAAATATAAGACTTAGCCTTCACCAGAATCTGTTAGGAGCATGACATTTATCACAATTTTATTTATTTGTGGATTAGGTTGTTATTTAGATAATTAAATAGATTTTTCGTAACTTTAGGGTACTGTAACTTGCGACCTATTTTTGACCCAGTTGTGTTATGAATTTTGAAAAATATTATTTCTAGAAAGTTGTAGATAATTTAATTAGCTTTCTAATAGTATAAAGAAAGTCTAAATCAGATTCCTACAGCTCCGGTTATGTCTATTTTATTGCAGGGTAGTTTAGAGTTACGAGATTTAGGGAGTTAGAAGTTAGGATTCTATTTGTTTTTATTATTTTTGTTTTAAAAATCAAGCCTTGAATCCTTAAATCTCTCTGAACAATTTGACCAATTTCTAAGCCTTTGGCTGAAGGATATTCAAATATTTTCAATTAAATTTATTATTTTTATTCAAAACCAAAAAGAAGATTTTTATTCCTAGAACTCTATAAATAGGACCTAGCACCAAGCATTTTCATTCATTCTTCAAGCATTGATCAGAGCCTTCCAAGTACTAGTGAGACTATAGAGTGATAAACACTTGGGTTGGGGTTATAAGCTTAATAAACACTTTGGAAGTAAGGTTCATAGTGTGTATTTCGGTTTCGAGGTGTAGTTCGATCATAACAATTTCAAAGGTATTCCTATTCTTAGTTCCTTTTAGTATTGTTTCATTAGTTTTATAGTCCTAACTCAGTCTTCTCTATTCTTGGTTAGGCATCTAAGTTCTTCGAACTTGAGGTTTCTTGTCGCTAAGAATATTCTCGGTGGTTTTTAGTTCATTCATCAATTTCTTTTAGAATACTCACCTCTATATTATGGTTTTTAGGAGTGTTCCAAAATCCCGACTTTGTTCTCATCATCCCGGTATATTAGTAAGGAAAATAGGATAGGATATTATGTGTTATGCCATATGTTATCTTATGATTTATGTGTTATGTTAACTTATGATTTGTGTGTTATGTATGTTTGTAGACTTGGGCATATGACCTGTACACTAACAAGCCCCAATAAATTTATGGGCATATGACTTGCTTAGCTAGCAAGCCCCACAAATCTAATGGGCATATGACTTGTTTAGTTATGGGACCCCAAGTACTAATGGCCATTATAGTATGTGTGACATATGTTTATTATATGTTTTATTATATGCTACGTTATGAATTTTTATGTATATGAATTATGTGTTAGATTTTCCTTGCTGGGCATTAGGCTCGTTCCTTTATGTTTTATATGTGCAGGAAAATAGTTATGGCGGCGGAAAGATTATTGGCAGCTTGGGGATGTGTATTGAGGCAGGATGAAATCGATGGACTGAGCGTTCGATTAGAGGATGAAGTTTTTTTTTAGTCTTTTAGTTATGATTTCTATGTATTATTTTTCCGCCCTTAATTTTGTAACCAATTTATTTAAGTTATGTTTTGTTTTATTTTCAAAATAATGGGATCCCATATCCTAAATGAATTTTTATGTATTTAACCTTTACTTTACAGTTTTTAAATAAAGTTATGGTTATTTCATATGTACGTTTTCTTAAGATTAGTATAGTAGTTATTAATAGTCCAAGGTCTATAATAGTTGGGTCGTTACATCAGTATGGTTTACCATAACCTCTAGTGTTAAATCACTCATCTGATTAGGATTGACTTGATAGTCATCCAAGCAGGAGGGCAGGATTTCTTATCCTCGATTCCCCAGCATTGTTTGAATTTATTTGCATGGTTGAATAAAGCTATGTTTGCTAGGCAGGCCATATATGATTTGATATCATGATATGATTGTTCATGAGCATATTGGGTTTTCTTGCTGGGCTTCGGCTCACGGGTGCTATGTGGTGCAGGTAAAGGCAAAAGAAAGCTGGACCATCCTTGAGTTGGAGAGCTTAGGTGACGATGTGTACATATGCAGCTGCTCGACCACCACGGCCGAGGTTTGAAGGAGAGGAACTAGGGTTAAACCCTGTTTTGCCGCTTAGATCAGCTAGTTGTAAATATTTTGTTGTAATAAACCTTTAAATTATATTTTTGGGATCCCAATGTATATAGTAAACATTCTAATGAAACGTTATATCTTAACCAAATTTTTAATCCCTAAACCGCTAATCATACTTAGTTACACGTTTATGGCCAAATGACTCAATTAGCGAGTTTAACACTGTTTATAATGCGCACCGTAACAGTCCCTAGAGTTTAGGGCATTACAAGAAGAATAATTTCAAGTTGCGTACTTGATGGAAAACGTTTGAGCTTTTCAAGGCAACAAACCTACCAAAAGATGACACCACGTGTCGACTCCCCATTTTTGGGCCCATCAATCGGTGCTATAAATGAGGAGTCTTTTCCATCCCCAAGACATCCAATCCATACCCGAGGTGTCCTTTTGCCCTGTATCTGAGGCGTACTTTTCCCATGTTATGATCACAATTTGTGCCTTGATATCCTTGATCGTTGGATTACGCTCGAGTGCCTACTCCATAGGTGATCAACGATGAGGGAGGACAAGCTTCCCCCCAAACTCTCGAATATAAAACTCAAAATTTGCCTCACATTCCTTCTTACACCAACATTTGAAATTTCCCAAAACCAAAGCTCACCTAACTATCTTCATCAACCCATAACTAAATTTCGCACCAAAGATCATTCAACTGTGATCCTAGACGGCTAGAGAAAAGCAAGCAACTTTTGAGTTAATGATACGAATTATTTTCAAGTCCGGACACAACACATCATGTATCATCTTGAGTAAACCTCTTTTCTCCTTTTTCTACTTAGGTGTTCTTGATGCTATGTAGTTGCATGATAAGGCTTTTAGGATTTCTGTAATTCAGAGGTAACTTTGACTCTTCTACGGTCCTTTTAGGTCCATTTTGGTGCTAAAATTAGCTGAAATTGACCGTTTAGGTACCCCAGCATTTTTTCACATTTTGGGCATTTGACTGGATTTTGGAAAACTTCCTAATTCGGGCGAAATTATTGAGTTATGTTAGTGTTCACCGGGACTCGACTTAGGGTTCTGAGGACACTCCAATCACATTGAATTCTCTCTCTCCTCCCTTCCCCAAGCAATTGTCTTAGGGGTTCTCGTGTTTTGGCCTATTTTATTCAGATCAAGGTGCTAACTCCTTGGTTTTGTTGCAGATGTCTAAGGAGCTTTATCAACTCCACCAGTAGGGATTTTATGTGTTTGACCATAAGATTATTTCCATGGCCCAAGAAGGTGGTTAGATACCGGAGGAGAGAAGATTATTGGCCCCGAGGCAGAGCCAGGCATTAGTTGTGAAAGAAGAGCCTCCCGTGGCGGAGAGGCCAGACCATTGTGGCACCTCGAAGGAAGACGTCAACAAGGGTCCCATACATGATATCCCGCGCTATGAGGTGAATGGGTTCGAGACAGAGCATCTCCTTAGCAAGTTAAAACACTGCAAGGTGCTGAACTTGTAGCGTCCCAAATTTTCTAATAAGGCTTAGGGCCTTGATTAGCGTGCCCAGAAGGAAATAAGTGGTTTATTATGTTAATGTGTGAATTTGATGAGTATGTGATTAGAAATGCAGGTTTGGGTGAGTTAAATTTTCATGTGGGCCCCATTTGGCTATTAGAGGCATGTTTGTAACTTTAGCCCATTGGGGGCATAAATGTAATAATTGTGAATATTGTGATATATCTGGGTTGCACGATCCGGGAAAGTCCGAGGGAGTTGTTTAGCAAGAAAGTCACAACGAGGTTGAATACCCGACTTGGGGCGAGTCGAGGGGTATTTCGGGCATTAGACGTTATATGGGGTTATCAGGTTATGAAAATAAATATTTGGAGATATATTTGAAGTTAGAGTGTTTAGGAGGGAATATCGGGGAAATTTACCATTTTGCCCTCGTGGACGTTTTTGGTACCCTAAGCCTTTGAGGTAACCTTAGAGACTTAAGTTAGGAAAAACAAACTAAGGAAGTATTCAGAAGCTAAGGGAAACCGACCCAAACCTTCTCTCTCTCTCTCTCTCTCTCTCTCTCTCTCTCTCTCTCTCTCTAAGCCATACCAAGGGGAACTTTGAAGATCAAGCTAGGAATTGGAGCTCTAAACTTGGGGATTAGCTCAATTTAGCTAATTAATTCTATGATTATTAGCTGGGTTTCTAGTTCTCTTGAGGTTTTGAAGTTGGAGATTGAAATTGGGATATGATGAGTTTTAAAGCTAGATTTTGTTAGGTTTTGTTGCTGATACTGTTCTAGGACTTCTGTGATAAATGAATTGGATTGTTACGTTTATTTTGGGGTAAATTCGCTTGGGTTTGGTGGTAAAAATGGAGGATTTTTCTGGGTTCGAAGGGTCAGGCCGTGACATTGTTCTTGCTGAGTCGCGACCCTCTAGAACATTAGGGAGGCCAGGAAGAAGGGCGGGTCGTGGCACACCCTAGCTTGGGCCGCGGCTCGCATGGGGTGTTTTTGGGGGTTGGCTTCTGGTTGAGGCGGGCCACGACATAGGATTATGGGGTCGCGACGCTTAGTGTGTTTTTGGACTCCAAGGAGGTTTTAGGCTCGGGAATCCAAAAGTTAAGGCTCGGGGTGGATTTTATCACCTGGATTGATAGAATTCAAGGTCCCAGAGTCTAGAATTATGACCCAAAGTTATTTAATGGATTAAGACTTGATGGATGGATGGATGGATGTTGTTGATGCGTTGTGACTAGGTTTTTAGCGAGGCTCGGACTAAATGACTGTGCTTGGGATATCAGTGCTTGGAAAGCTCGGGACACAGGTAAGAAAACTGATTTACCTGTAGAGCAGGGCGAGACCCTATAGTTTGTGTTGCCGGGCACATCCCTATATGATTGTGTTGCATGGCGTAGCCCCCCATTGATTATGTTTATACGTGTTTAAGTATTTGTTTAATTATGCTAAGTGTGCATATATGCGAATGAACGGCAAGAGCTGGGAATGGCGAAGGCCGAGTACGGCATGGGGCCGGGAGCAGTGTTAAGCACGCGGAGTGCGAGTTGCCAGGGTGAGACCCTATTGGATACCTGGGATATCCTCATGGTGTAGACCGTGAACCCAGGGCCTGGTAAAGCGCCTGGGACGGCATGGCCGTATGTGTTTAGCCTGTTGGCGGTTTTGTTATGTGTTAATTGATGGTTATGCATATGTTATTTGCTTGTGTGGATTTTCTTGCTGGGCTTCGCCTAACGGGTGCTCTATGGTGCAAGTAAGGGCAAGGGGAAAGTTGACCAACCATGAGTACGGAGAGCGTGAAGCGACGCGTACATGTTTGGCCTGCCTGGCTACCACGGCCAGGGGTATTTTTGGGAGATGTTTGTATTAAACTTGATTTTGTCGTTTAGTCGACTCTAATTACAATTTTGGGTTGTAAATATTTCTAAACAGTACTTTGGGATCCCAAATGTATATCGCTTTATAATTTTTAATGAATGATGATATTTTCAAATTGTATGACTTTATTACAGATTAGCTACACTTTTAACCTAAAACCTCGATTAGTGAGTTAATTGCACGTTTTAAACTCACTTAGCAACATCTCTAAGGAAGTAGGGCGTTACAGAACTAAATCATAACCTATTATGGGGTCAACAAGGACATCCTGGTGCACCTGCCCTGGGAGACAGAGAGAGCACTGGAGTTTGAACGACCTCGAGGCCTGGAGCGATTTACATCTCCAAGTAGGGGTGGTGCTACCCTGCACCAATACTATGTCAAATTTATGAAGTAAGTCTACATAGCCCCATTCTAGCTGTCCCCGAACGACTATCAGGTCCTCGCTGGACTGTATGTCCTATTCTGAAGGAGGAACTGGCCCGTGCCCTCTCAAGCCGAGATACTGTATATATACAATTTTCAAACCTGCCCCCAGAAGACACAGTTTGATAGGTATTATACCCTGATGAAGTACACCCATCCAGGCTTGGTGTACAAGGCTCCCTGCCATAATGAGAGCCATGCGCAGGACTACAAGAACCATTTTCTCTTAGCAAATGGTTTTCCCACGCGGAACAACCCGACCCTTCTCCTTGAATTTTCTAGGGTTGGTAAGTATATCACCTTTTCAATTGGTCCTCCAGTGCTAGTTGATTTATCATACTTAGAAGTTTTATCTTGATAGGTCTTTTTTGTCGGACTCCATATGTCGTGGCGTAGGACGATCACCTACAAAAGATGAAGAGTCTTCTAGAGAAGAAGATGCAGGTTAACTTTCTTGTTACAGAGGCTAACTTGCGAGAATTTGGACTCCTCCAAGAGGGCCAACACTTGGGCAATGTGGACATCTCCCAATACAGGAAGTCCAAAAATTATTGGGAACACGCAACTCTCCACCCAGAGTTCATAGACGGACTAGCCCACATCTAGTATAACCAACAAATGCAACATGAGCGCTTCGAGAACACAATAGCTATTCGAGCAGTTGATGAAGCTTGGGAGGACCAGGAGCTCAAGGAGGAGCTCCAGGCAGGGATGGAGTCCTTGTCTCTTGAACAAGGTAAATCTTCGATCATCTTGTACCAAGATAGAGAAGTGGGAGAGGAAGTAAGTCCTGAGCATGTGTGGGTCTCACCTTCGCTCCTTCAGTGTGGGCAGACCTCAGACCGTCATTGGACCATGGAGGAGTTTCAGAATTACCAGGACCTGATTGATGCATACATCCACCACCCGATGAGAAGGTTACACCCCTAGGGTTTTGTGCTACTGGATGATGTGATGTCCATGCACGCGAGATGGTTCTGCCAGAATGAGATGAACACAACTCAAGAGATGGGTATACTTATGAGGGAATTTTCCCACTCCATCTTTCACCTGGAGGATCCATCTAGTGGTGGGCCTCTCGAGGAGATCACATGCTCCGAACTATACCTTGTGCTTTTTGCATGCATTATACTTGTATTATGTTTAATTTGTTAACGAAGACTAATAGTTTCGTCGTCTTTTGTAGGTCAAATGGGTTTAGCAGACCCCATGCATGCCAAACGAAAAAGGGTACAATCACCCTCGCAGACCCAAGTCCTTGTAGAACTGGCCTTGGTGCTCGAACCCCCGACTGCTCTTTTTGCAGCTCCAGTGGTCCCCGCAGCTCCAGCATCTACTTCCACGGCTACTCCCTTGAGGCCTGTGGCATGAGAGAAAGTCCTAATGATGATGGACCCAACAGTCATCGACCTCTATGGGGGATTTCTTATCCCCAAGGAGGGGACTTCAGGGACGGGAATGGACCTTCTGCCCTTTGAGGTGTCTAGCAATACTCCAACTAATGATCTCTAACTTATCATCTTCCCTGAACATTATGAAGGGGATGAACCAAAGAGGTTAAAGAGGGTGTTTGAACACTTCAACACCCAGGTGGAGCAATGGGAGGAAGACTTTAAGGTACTGGTGGAGTACCTTTGCGAGGAGGGCCTCCTTAGAGTCAAACCCCACTGCCCCCTTTGGCCTGGCGGAACTGGAGTCCCTCTTCACAGGGTGACTCGGCAATAGGACTACTTCATTGATGGTAGAGCTCCTGCAGGGGTTGAGCTCCTCACTCTGCGAGTTTCCCTATCGCAATTATGCCGGAGTTGGAAGGAATAACGAGGTTGCCCTCCTCGTCGACTGTCATCATGCCATGGCTCAGGTAAGACTTGGTCTTGTTTTGATTTTATAGTATTTGTATACTAAATCTGCTTCACTACATAGCCCGCTATTATGTGTCAATGGCTGGGGGACATCGTAACCATGAGGTCCTTCGAGCTGAAAGAGGAATGGGAGGAGTTAGTCTCTCTCGAGGAGCACTCCCACCTTCAAAAGGATCTTGAGGACGAGAAGGCTCATGCCTTAGGGTGTGAGAACCAGCTGGCTGAGGAGCAGCCTAAGCTCCAAGCGGTAGAGGACTCTTCCTCCAAGTTGGTAAGGGAGGCAACCGGTCGCTCTAAGTCCGCGAAGGAGGTCATGTTCAAAGCATCAGAGGATGCTAGGGTAGCGCGAGAACAGACTCAAGCTGCCCAGGAGAAGGCTCAAGTGGTCTGGTTGGAGGCCAATGTTGCCAAGGAGGAAGCTGCTAAGGCTTTGGAGGAGGCCTCGAAGCACACAGACGATGTTACCTGTAGTGTTCCAAAATACTTACTTAACTAGCTAGATAATAGTAGTTAGTATTAGTTTATAGTATGTTAGTTACCATGGATTCTGGTTCAAATCGGGACTTAGTTGGAAACTCATAGCAACAGTTATGGATTTTATAAGTTTAACCTATAGTTTAAGAATATTAATTATAACATAAGATTTGATTAATATTGCTGGTCCTGGATATATTATTTATTATAACATAAGGTTTAGATAGAGCCAATAAGAGCATGAAACTTGTCATAATCATGATTATTAAGGAATAAAGTATTTTTGATGGATAGTTTTAATAAAAGAAAGATTTAGAAGCTCTAGAACCTTCCAGAAACTGTTAGGATCGTATTACGACTCAGTCAAAGCTGTTATCCAATTCAATTGATGCTAAAAAAGTGCAATTACGTGTTTAATATATTAACGTATGCCGATTTATCGCCTAACGAAAGATACGGAAAACACATCGACTTTGCATAAACGTACGAACAAGGGCTCGAGATTAGGGTAGAGCTGATATATTGCCTATATGGGGTGATATATTGCCCTTTATGTTGATTTGTGAAAGTTTGATTTTTTGAATTTTAAAAATACCCTTAACCACTTAGACCTGCCTTTGAACGATTTTGACTGAGCTTTGGACGTTAGTTGAACAAAAATTTAAATCTTTTTCATTTTATAATCATTTATTTATTCAAATTAAAAGGGGTTAGTTTCATTCCTTGAACTCTATAAATATGACCTAGTGCTCATCCATTTTCATCATTCTTTAAGCATTTAATCAGAGCCTCCAAGGTGCTAGTGTTACTATAGAGAGATACATTTGGGTTTTGGGTTAAAGCTTTATTATTCTAAGCTTTTATAAACATTTGGAAAGTGAGAAATAGTGTGATTTCGGTATTAAGGTTTAGATCAATTCATAAGGTCATTCAAGGTATTCCTATTCCTTAAGTTCAGTTCTATATAATTCTTTAGTTTTCTTTAGTTTCTTTTATTCAGATCCTAACTCTTGTTATTGATCCTTGATTAGGTGTTTAAGTTCTTGAAACTTAAGGTTTTTCTTGGTAAGTTTCTTCTTGATGGTTTAGTTCTCATATTCATCTTTATTCTTAAATATTCTCACCTTTTTTCTACTGTGGGTTTATAGGAGTTTCTAAATTCCGTTCTTGTTCCCAAATATCCCGGCTTTTGGTAAGGAAAATAGGATAGACTTTATGTGCTTTGATGTTATGTTATGTTATGTTAAGCGTATGTTATGATATGTATATGTATAATGTGTTTTATAGTCCTTGGGCATATGACTTGTCTAGCTAGCAAGCCCCAATAATTTATGGGCATATGACTTGCTTAGATAGCAAGCCCCACAAAATTTATGGGCATACGACTTGCTTAGTTAACAAGTCCTAGAAGTATGACGGCCATTATAGTCCTATATGATATATGCTTTATTAGTCATATGTTTATAGCCTTATGTTTATGATGTATGATTGTTAGTAGATTTTTCCTTGCTGGGCATTAGGCTCGCTCCTTTATTTTTAGTGTGATGCAGGAAAATAGATATGGAGGCGGAAGGATTCTTGGTAGCTTGGCTTGTGTGCTAAGGATGAATGGACTGAGTGGACTGCATGTCGATCGAGGATGACGTTTATTTAGTCTTTTGAATTATGTTTCTTTTGTAATTCCACATTTAGTTTTTGAACAATTGATTTGAAGTTATGTTTTATGTTTTACAAACAATGGGTGCCCATGCCATATTGCATTTTAAATTTATAATTTTATGTTATTGATACAATATTTATTTTGGAGTTTTAATAAAGTTGTGATTATTTCTTATGTTTTCTCCAAAAGTAGTAGCTAAGTCTAGTAGTTTTTAATGGTCCAATGTCTTAGAAATAGTTAGGTCATTACATCGCCAAGGCCCTGGGAGAAGCCACGCAAGTGGCTTCGAGGGCACAAGTAGCCGTCTCGAAGGTGGAAGACTTAAAATGCCAAGTCCAGGAGCTCAATGACAAAATCTCCACCGTCAACATGGAGGCTGACATGCTGGTGGAGGACACTCTCTACGTTGCATGGCTAAGCAACAGAGAAATGGACTTGACCTTCACAGATGACCCCAACACGAAGTTGGTCTTCAAGGAGCGGCTTCGTGGGGAAAAGGTTGCGGATGCTTTTGCTCAGGTGGTCGTGGATGATGATCGAGTCCCTGAGACCGACCCTGTGATCGACATCATCGAGAATATTCCTCTCGGCAAGAGTTAATCCTTTTAATGTAATTCGTTATCACGAAAAAAATTGTTATATCTACCATTGATTTGTCCACCATATGTGGGCCTTATTAGTTACGAGACTTTGGTCTTAACTGCCCTAGTTAGTGGGATTAGGGACTTGTACTCGAGTCATGGAGACTTGGGCCCTGTCGATCCGGCGACTCGGGCCCTGTCAATCCCACTAATTCTTTGGACCTTTTAACGCTGTGTTGCTTCACGGGCACTTAGTCCTCGGAAGTAACTTTAGGACGAGTCCTTAGCAACTCAGAGCTAGGGAGGCCAAATTAACTTAGGATTCAAGAACTCAGTGCTACTTCGCAGGCACCTAGTCCTCGGGAAGTTAAACTGAGCTTTTGGGAGTCCAGTCCAAGGGACTTAGGGTCTCTTTCACTAAAGTCATGGCAACTCTAGGCTTGCCCCGATTACAGGTGACTTGAGATTTTTATTCTTTACCCTTTGGAAATCAGAAACTCATTACTAGTCCTTGAGTTCATGGTTCTCCTTGGGTTCATGGTCCTCGGGACATAATTCAAGTTCTCCACCCTTAGGTTGCCTTGGGTTTTATGATGCTCAAGTTTCGGCAACTTGAGGCTTATACTTGAGTATAGGTGACTTAGGTTTTTTATCCACATGTTGGAATTTCAAAACTCATTATTGCTCTTCGCGCGCATAGTCCTTGGGAGATAACTAGAAATATCCACTCGTAGGCTCCTTAGATTTTTATAACGCTAGGTTTACCCTACTCTTACTAGGCTTAGTTCCCTTGGTTATTTTGTTCTCTTCAGCGTTGAGACTAGGTTTATTCTGCTCATGGTAAGTTTAGTTCCCTAGGTCATGCTTCACGAGCGGTTACCTTACGAGGTTACCCAGCTATGCCCCCCAAGTTATCAAAGACTAGTCTGTGTTCACTTGTCTAGGCCAGCAAGCGATTACTCGTCGAGTAATAAATGTAAATAAACAAATATTGAACAAAAATTAAAAATTAAAAAATATGATCAAATTCTTTGAATATCATCTATCGTGTTTTGTATACACAATTTCCATTAATGTGCCTAGAGGCTACATATTACTGGTAATACCAGCGAAGATGCTCGACATTCCAGGCATATAATACTAGCTCCCCATTCAATCGAGCGAGTTTCTATGTCCCAGGACACACGATGCTCTTTACTTGGCATGGGCCTTTCCAGTTAGGGCCCAATAGTCCGGCACCTGGATCTCGGGTTTCTAGAAAAACTCTCTGCAACACCAAGTCTTCGACCCCGAATTTCCTATCTTTCACTTTGGAGTTGCAATATCTGGCCACCTTTTGCTAGTAGGAAGCTACACAAAGTTGTGAGGCTTCTCGAAGCTCCTCCACAAGATCCAGTGATTCTTAGAATAAATCATGATTCGTGGTCAGATCGTAAGTGTCTTCGGTGTGTGGAGATTTCTGCCTTAACTAGGAGCATGACTTCATAACCGTAGGCCATGAGGAATGGCGAGTGGCCAATATAGGTCCTAGCAGTGGTGTGATAGCTCCACAATGCATTAGGCAGCTCCTCAGGCCAAGCGTCTTTTCGCCTGTTCTAGCCTTATCTTCAAAGTAGCTTTAAGCGTCTTGTTGACCGCTTCCACTTGTCTGTTTGCCTGAGGGTGAGCTACGGAGGAAAAACTCATCATGACTCCATGCCTCGACAAAATTCAGTGAACAATTCATTGTCGAACTACATGCCAATGTCAGAGACTATCCTCCTCGGGAGCCCATAACGGCAAACAATATTCTTGGTGACAAAGTCCAGCGCCTTCTTAGAGGTGATCCTAGCGAGAGGTTCGACCTCGACCCACTTTATGAAGTAGTCGACTGCCACAATAGTGTACTTTGGAGGAGCTCAGGGAATGTTGTTATCCTTGTCTCAAAATTTTCTTGGCGAGGCTCTACCCCCCAGCGTGGTCCCCACAAAATCTTTCATGCACTTCTCAGAGGATGAGTCTGGCTTACTAGCGACACACACCGGAGTAGCAGTAACTAATATCCTTGCCTATACAACTTTTTGTCCATGATCACGTTCCGAGGTGCCTAGTAAAGTAACTTCTGAGCCACTTTTTTTTTCATGCGACAACTCTCTGGAGACAAGGTACTTCAAAATTGGTTCCATCCAACCATCCTTGGGCAGGACCACCTCTACCTCTTTGAGAGATGAAATAATCGGAAAGGCCAAGTAGTCTATCGGGACCACATTGATCAACTTTGCATCCTTGGTGGTAACAAGCTTGGCCAGGGCGTCAGCATTAGAATTTTTTTCCTACGACACTTGTCGGGTGGTAAACCTTTCAAAGTTGTGCAACATCTCTTGGATCTTGGATAGATAAGCAGTCATATTGGTCCCACAGGCCTGATACTCTCTGAGGACCTGGTTCACAATGAGCTGAGAATCGATGAAAATCCTGAGGCCCTCATCCTTGAGATCTAGGGCTACTCAGAGTCCGACAATAAGTGTTTCATACTTAGCTTCATTGTTTGAGACATCAAACCCAAACCTCAAAGCGCTGTGAACCTTGTAACCCCTGGGAGACACAAAGATGAGGCATGCTCTGACTCCATTCTCATTGGAAGACCAATCCACAAATAGCTTCTATACGGATCTGACCACTTAGGCCTCCTCGGGTCTCTCATGTGTTCCCGTGCACTCGAAGGACTCCGGCTTCTGGAGGACTTGCCTTATGAGCTGGTTAGTAAGGACTCTGATAGGATGTGCCTGAAAGTAGGGTCTAGCTTCTGAAAATCTATCATTAGGAAAAAATTTAGCTTCTCCATTAATGGATACCTGGAATTCGCTCTAAGGATTCTTTTCCTGACGTAATAGATAGGGTGATGGACATGACCTTCTTCGCAGACCAAGGCAACACTTATTGTTGGGGGGAGAGTGAGATAGCACCACCTCAAAAAATAGAATCCACAAAAAAATGGATTGATAAAGACTTAAAAATATTGAGAAAGAACTTGCAAACCCTAGTAGATCAATGGTGTTCTTCAACTTTGATGAAGCTTCAAAAACCCTAGGTAAAACCACCACTTTGAGCAAATCGTTTGAGCAAACCAAAAACACAAAACCAAGGCTTATACACGTTGCAAAACGTTGTCCTAATACTCTATTTCCTAGCCACCATGGATTCTTGAGGCCTTTTCTTGAGGAAATAAGGATTGAGATTTAACAAGCCTTCAATTCTCAAAGTCAAGCACTTTCTTTGAGAGTTCTTGGAGAAAAACTAGAGATTCTTGGAGCTAGAGAGAGAGAGAGAGAAAGGGTGGAGAGATATTGGAGAGAGTGATCAAGTCTTCCAAAACACTATTTTGACCCTTATATAGAGTAGGCACCGTCATTAGGTCTAACTAATAGGATTAGACTTGAAAAACACATCATTATGAGCATTTTACGTAATTTCACAATGCAGTAGGTGATGTGTCGCCTGCAAGCAGGTAATGCATCGCCTATTAGAGTTTCTTGAAACCCTAGGCATCAAGCGATGCCTCGCCACTTGGGTGGCAACGTATCGCCACCCTCTCTGATTTTGGACACTTCCAAATGTCCTAAAACAGCTCTAAATGCTACCAAAATTTTTGGGAACCCTTAGATACTCTCATGCATCACTTTGGACCCAAAATTGCATTTTATAAGTGCCTACAATTGAAGCTCAAACTTTACATCTTCATTATGTGAATTTTACTAAGTGTTTATACCTTGCTTGTATTTTAATACTTATCATTTGTATTTAACCAATCATAACATTTATGGCATTCTCGGAGATTTCCATGCAGAGGAACAAGGGTTCTCTGTCTATTGGCTTTGACAATATGGAAGGACTCGCCATGTGGGCCGTCAACTATTGGAATGCCTATTTGCACTTCTTCGTCCATTCAAACCTCTGACCTCCTCAGAGGGTGTTGAAGAAGGGAATGCATTTATCGACTGCCTTGGAGACAAAGCGGCTAAGATCTGCGACCCGACCAGTCAGCCTTTGCACATCCTTGTGCTTTTTGGGGGATGACATCTCTATATAGGCTTTGATCTTCTCGGGATTAGGCTTTATTCCTCGAGGGCTGACTATAAATCACATGAACTTCCCAGAGGCCACTACAAAAGTGCATTTCTAGGATTCAACTTCATCCCGAACTAGTGGAGGACTAAGAATGCTTCCGCCAAATATTTCACATGGTCGGTCGCTGTCCTTGACTTCACCAGCATGTCATCCATGTAAACCTCCATGTTCTGAGCAAGCTAGTTTTTTAACATTCAGTTTACTCATCTTTGATACGTTATTGAGACGGAAAGTCATCACCTTATAACAGTAGATGCCTTTGTCTATTCAGAAGCTAGTGCTCTCCTGGTCTGCGACATGCATGGAGATTTGATTTTACCCCAAGTAAGCATTGATGAAGGACAAAAGCTCATGCCCAAGATTGTGTCGACCATCTGATCGATCTTTAGAAAATGAAAGCAATCCTTTGGGAAGGCCTTGTTGAGGTTGGAGAAGTCGATACATGTCCTCTAGGTGTCGTTAGGCTTAGGCATCGGGACTGGGTTTGACAGCCACTTTAGGGTATTGAGCACCTCGGATGAAACCCTTCATGAGAAGCTTATCGACCTCTGCCTTCAAGGCTTCCGCCCTAGTTAGGTCTATAGTCCTCATCTTCTGTTGCATCGGGGCAACATTTGGATCTACATTCAAGGTGTGACAAATGATGTTGGGATCAATGCCCGTCATGTCAGAGTGGGACCAGGAAAAGATGTCCTCATTTTCCTTGAAAAATCTCACCAAAGCTTCTCTGACCTCCGCCTTGAGGTTCTTCCCGAC
The DNA here is from genome assembly GCF_963169125.1 of Humulus lupulus. Classification (NCBI taxonomy): domain Eukaryota; kingdom Viridiplantae; phylum Streptophyta; class Magnoliopsida; order Rosales; family Cannabaceae; genus Humulus; species Humulus lupulus. Next base: position 20,744,664 of record NC_084802.1, on the reverse strand, counting down.
CTTAGTTTTTATTTCGAGGTTGGAGTTGTCAAGGATGACTTTTTCAGCCTCTTCCATGGGCTCGATATCTCTTCCTTCTCCAACCCTGGGGCCTAATTTTTTGGACTCCCTCTCTTCTTAAACAACTGGGAGCTCTATCTCTTTGGGAGGAGATAGCTCGGGGGGCTACTACTTCAACAACCATTCCCTGATGTTTCAGTGACACGTTGTAGCACCGGTGGGCCTCATTCTCATCCCCAGGAATAGTGCCTATTCCCGCCTATTCCCGCACAAGTGGGGAATTGAAGTGACTACCTCAAACTCCACAAGGGTCGAACGCCTCAAGATGACATTGTAAGCGGAGGAGCAGTCCAAGACCACAAAGGTGCAATACTTGAAGGTCTGTCAAGGCACTTCTCCAAGTGTCACTGGTAGCTTAATTTTCCCCATTGGAATTTGTAGAGTCCAAGAACTTTACTTAGCTAGTTAGATAGTAGTGGCAATAGTAATAATTGTAGTATTTTTATGACTATGGATTTTGGTTCAAACCGGGATTTAATTGGACACTCGTAGTAACACTTGTAGATTTTCTAAGTTTAACCTATAGTTTAAGAATATTAATTTTAACCTAAGGTTTGATTAATATGACTGATATTGATGGTGATATTTATTATATTATAAGGTTTAGATAGACCCAATAAGATAGTAACACTTGTCATATGTATGTTTAATGATAATTAAGTATCTTTGAGGAATAAGTTTATTAAGATTAATATTTGAATATCCTAGGGTCTGTCAACAGCTTTGAAATCGTTAGATGACTTAGTCAAGGCTGTTTACTCAATTCAAATTAGGCTGAAAATGTGCAATTTTGTGTTTAAATATTCAGCGTATGCCGATATATCGCAGCTATAGGGGCGATATATCGCAATACGGGGATACGAAAAACACGTAACTTCGCACGACCAACTCGACGAGCCTCGGGCATATTAGCCCAGGCGATATATCGCCTACTAGGGGCGATATATCGGCTCCTTTGAATGATTTTTGAATGTTTTTGAAATCGAGCTTAATTTAATCTTTAACCTCTTGATAAGTCCAGCATCTTTCTGACCGAGTCTTCAGCCTCTGCTAAACGATAATTCAAATATTTTTCCATTAAAAAGCCATTATTTTATTCAAGTCAAATGAAGATCTTTTCATTCTTGAACTCTATAAATAGGACCTAGTACCCAGCCATTTATTCATTCATCAAGCTAAGTTCAGAGGCTGCAAGCTGCTAGGTTATTTTTTAGTGCTTAAACACTTGGGTTGGGAATATAAGCTTTAACTTTATAAGCTTAATAAACACTCGAGAACTAAGGTTCATAGTATTTTTCAGTTCGAGGTGTAGTTCGGTCATAGAAGCATTAAAGGTATTCGAAATTCTAGTTCATTTCTGTATTGTTTCCTTAAGTTCTTATAGTTTTCTACTCAAAATCCTAACTCTATTCTTTATTCTTGGTTAGGAAATCTAAGATCTTGAACATAAGGTTCTTGGTAAGTATCTTTCGGTGGTATAGTTCTTTCATTATTTTCATCCCTTTTTCTTTAGTATACTCACCTTCCTTTGATGGTTTTTAGGAGTGTCCCAAAGTCTCAAACCTGTTCTCATTTCTCGGTATTTTTTTGGTAAGGAAAATAGGATAGGATTTTATATGTTATGTTATATGATTTATATGTTATGTTAAATGTTATCTTATGATTTATGTGTTATGTTACATGTTATAATATGTATGATTGTAGACTTGGGCATATGACTAGTATAACTAACAAACCCTAATAAATTTATGGGCATATGACTTACTTAGCTAGCAATCCCCGCAAATCTAAAGGGCATATGACTTGTTTAGTTTACGAGCCCCAAGTAATAATGGTCATTATAGTATATGTGACATATGTTTATGATATGTTTTAGTATTTGTTGATATTAATTTTATGTATATGATTTATGTGTTAGATTTTCCTTGCTGGGCATTAGGCTCATTCCTTTATGTTTATATGTGCAGGAAAGTAGCTACGGTGGCGGAAGGGTTCTTGGCAGCTTGGGGTTGTGTATTGAGGCAGAATGGAAATGGATGGATTGAGCGTTCGGTTTGAGGATGAAGTCGCTTCCTAGTCTTTTAAAAATTATGCTTTATATGTATTTTCCGCACTTTATTTTGTAATCCATTTTAAAGTTATGTTATGTTTTCTTAATAAAAATAATGAGATCCCATATCCTACTTTAAATTTTATGTAGTTTAACATTTGTTTTTACAAGTTTTAATGAAGTTATGATTATTTCACTTGTGAGTTTTATTAAAGATTAGTGTCTATGTATAGTAGTCGTTAATGGTCCAAAGTCTAGAGTAGTTGGGTCATTACAGAATTAGACCTTCCCTTGAGAACCCGTAGAAAGTGGAGGTGCATGAGGACAAGTCACTTGTGGTCAGCCCAATTTTCTCGAAGGCTTACTTGAACAGGATGTTCACAAAACTCTCATTGTCCACCAAGATCTGAGCAACCATCTTATTGGAAAGCTGGCTTGCGATCACCAAATGATCATGGTGGGAGAAATGCACTCTTCGAGCATCGTCCTGGGAGATGTGCTAACGCCAACTCTTTATCGTCATGTTTCAGGGCCCGTGCATAGCGATTTTGTGAGCCCTTGATGTGCTCCCCAGGTGGGTCCTCCAGAGATAGTCCCTACTCTCCTGTTCACCGGGGGAGGTCCATGGGCTACTTGCTGTTGTGGTGCCACATGTAGGAAATTGCATATTATAGGATCTTTATTTATTTTTATGTAATTTACATATTATCAAACAAACATGTAAATTTCTAGAATAGTCTCCTATGAAATTGATACAAAACAGAGTAACGTAAAGATACTTACATTATACAACAGAACTAGAACAACTCATTCCTTCAATCTCTCTAACCTTTGGTTCCTTTCTGTAGCAGAGTATTATCAAGAGATTGAACTAGATCAACAACACGGTCTTCCTCACCAATCCTTTGATCAATCTAGAACTAGTGTGGGCTGGTTCTTAACACATGAGATAGAGATCTGGAAGAGAAGAAAAAGAGAGTGGGTAGCCAAGAAAGGATTAGACTGTCTAGGTTTTCACTTGCCCAATGAATCAAATGTTACTAACTTGTGAAAACCCTAGATATCATATTCCTTATATAGGCAACTTACTGAGCTTTATTTCATTTAAATTAATTAAAAATAATAAATAAAAAATAAAAGCCTTGGGCTCCTACAAATGGACTTGGGTCCAATCTCTTTGTTTTGAATTTAAATCTCAATTGGGCCTAAATTCAAAACTTTTTTATTTATTTATCTTTTAATTGATTAGTTAAATCATTATTCAAATTAACCAATTATAATAGTGAAAATTACACCTAGTACCCAATTTAAGTTAACTTCTTTAATTTTTACCCACCTTTTAAAACTCTTAGATTAATACCCAAACTATTAATGACTCTACCCATTATACAGTGGTCTAGTGGAACTGACAGTGGAATATTATTTAAATAGGGAAGTAAATGACACGACAGAGACAAATATTGAGATTTTTACATTGAACTTCTAGTAGTGTTTTAAGGGTAATATGGGAAATGTGCTTAAAAAAGTGGGTAATATTCAACTAAATGTTATTAGTAGCTATTTTTAGTTAACTAATCCTAAAACTGAGTATTTTTCAAGTTATCCCATTATAATATGAAACTTGATTTAATATTATTTATTTATACTGGCATCAATTTATCAATATTAATAAATTTGCTCAAAGATTCTCTTTTATTCTCTAAATCTCATTGCTCAAAGTTAATTGTACTTTTGTTTTATCTTTATATTTCTTGTCTTCTAATTCCTTTCAGATCTCCTTTTGATTTATTTAGTGTTGTTTTGATCTAGGTTTTATTGTTTTTGTTTTGGCTGTTCTATTCATCTATTTTGACTTTTTGTAATCTATTATGATTTCTCTAATGAAGTTAATATTCAGTAGCTAGAAAATTCTAACTTATTATGCATTCTCCATGAAAGATCAATATCTAGAACCTATGCCTTCAAGAAAATAAGTTACATAAACATGATGACAGTTTGGCTTAACTATCTGTAGATCCTTCAAATGCCTCGTACAGATCTGCCTAAGTTTTTGTATGATCATGAATCTATATCATTAATAATCATTGTCACAAAGTCTTAGTATTTTTAATGATCATTAAACTAATAAACATCAAACATAAATAACAACCAAATTCTATTCCACGAATGTATTATAAATATAGATCATTCTTAATGCATTACAGAAATCAATAGATCATATCAGAAAGAAAGAAAAAAACATAAAAAAATCAGCACAATTCTCTTCCAAATATCATAAAAGCTCTTAATAACAAACTTTTCAACCACCTATCAAAAAGATTCTTCAAAATTGTTTTGAATTAGAACATAGCCTTCAGATTCTGCAGAATTACCAATTTTAGCAAAGATTTGAGCTTTTCTGTGCTCATAATAAGCTCTTGTACGGGAATCCATATTGGAGGTGTCCATGAGCATAATTTTATCATCTTTCTCTATTTGCTCTCTTTTATTCTTCTCCATCATTATCTTGAGTTCCATTTCTGTCTCTCTGTTCTTTTTCATAGGCCTCTTCTAAAATTTTCAATCTTCTTTCTTCTGCACGACTTTTCCTTTCTTGAGCCTCACTTGTTTGCTTATTAAATTCAGACATTAAATCACATAAATGAGCAGTAGAAATGTCAACCAACTTTTTCTTCTTCAATGATTGTTTTTCAAATTTTCTTCCAAGAGGCCTTTTAGATGAATCATTGATATCATTTTCAAATTGTAGCTGATTTGAGTCTTGAGAATTTGGTGTATCAGGAATTTGGGAAGGTGGAGATGGTGGGTGTGACAATTCAATGGATATGGGATTTTTTTGCTTATGCATCCCTAAATCATGCCATTTGACTACTTTTTCAACACTTCCTAACAATGATCGAATGTAAACTTTTTCTTCTCAATCTCAATATATAACAGTCTTGCTTGAAGAACCTAAAACCAAACTACATATTATAACTAAGATCTATAAAAGAAAATGAAAAAAATAATATTTAAACACCAGTCACTCCAGAATGTTGTCTATTTTTTATTTGGGTTAGGTATTCACGAAATTTGTTACATCTTCTCAAGATTGTGCCTCAACGACATCTAATAGACTCCTTCGTTCTTCTGCTTTGATCTTCAGCGTGTACTGTGTAATTCTCCAATATTCGTTCAGAAAAATTATGTGAAGTCTTCAAGTTACCAACAATAGGATCTTGGGTGATGGCCAACCAAGCATTGCATATAGCCACATCTTGATTATTTGTAAATGATTTTCCGCGTTTTGAAAGATTTTGACTGTCTTCCTTTGATTTTTTTTCCTGTTCTGCGAAAAAAAACTCAGAACGTTTGGGGAAGAAGAATCATCACGTTTTAAATAAAAAAAATAGGAACGACCCCATTCGGTTTTTTCAACACCCATGCATCTTTATTTTATTTTCGGCAACCGGACAAATATAATCTCAATTTTTTTTTTATACGATAACGTACATTGTAGGTATTTAGAATATCATGTAAATTTTTAATAAATTTTGAATAGTTTACGAAGTCAAAAACAGAGTTCAAACTGTCAAATTTTACACACGTACACAAAAAAACAGGCACGCGTGCAACAGACAGTTTAAACCATATTTCGGTACCATAATTTATTCAAAATTTCTTGAAATTTTGTAGGATGTTCTACATAGCTATAATGTACACCATCATATAAAAAAATTTGGGATTATAAGCCGAAATAGAAAAATGATGCACCGGTGTTGCAAAAATAAGGAATGTGTTGTAGTCGCTCCCTAAAAACATATATTAAATATTAAAAACTTTTTTCAATTAATGAATGACATTAATGAGTGGCAAATAAGTAAATAAAAAAGTTGATATTTATTGTGGCCTAAATTTTTCCCATGTTATATTTTGTACCAATTTGGCACAATTTTTAGCATGTGCTAAATTTTGCACACATTATAGACCACCATTGGAGTTCTATTTTACCAAAGTGGGCTAAAAATGGTTATACACCACTTTTATAATACTCCATTGGAGATGCTCTAAACACATAAATGAAACTGTTTAATAATGATTCAGCAATACAATAAAAAAATCAGTATAAAAAAAGTAATAGTCGTTTAAATTAATGAAACTAGTTACTTAATTTGGAAACAATAACTGGTTACATAATCATGATTTTACAAACATGTCTAGCAATCATTTCAGACAGGCATAAAAACATAGAAAACGTTGTAGACAATGTATACCCAAAAGCTTTCCATGGAGCATACATATTCCACCTGCTAAACAACATCAAACTGAATTTTGGTGTCCATGGTGATGACCTAAATATAAACTTTGTTAAGGCAGCAAAGGCATATAGGGTAAAATCATTTTAGCACTACATGCGCGAAATAGACAAGATTGACACTCGCATAAGACCGTATTTACAAAGAATTGGATATTGCACTTGGTTTAGATGTCATGCTCCAACAAGAATATATACAATGATGACATCAAATATAGTAGAATCAATAAATGATGCATTGAAAACTGCAAGAACGTTGTCAATCACTACAATGATGGAAGACGTTCGAAGTTTAGTTCAAAAGAGGGTATGGAAAGAAAAAAAAAAGGTAATGAAGCGAACAGAACATTCACACAAGTAACAACAGATGTTGACACTGTGTTAAGAGAAAACTTTGTTCGGGCCATTAAATTTCAGGTAACTAATATATATTATGCACTAAATATTATTTCCCAAGACATTCGGTAACCAGTTACAAATAATTATCACAGTAACCAGTTTCTAACATGTATTCCTCTACTAAAAAAACAAGTTTTCCCATTAAACACTATATTGTACCAAGTTGCACTAGAAGACAAAGGAAATTTTCTGGTCAACCTAATGGAGAAAAAATGCGAGTGTAAAAAGTTCCAACAAGATGAAATACTATGTGCACATGCAATAGCAGTATTTACAAAAACACATCTGAAAACATATGATTATGTTGTTGATTACTACAAAACTACAACTATGAAAGCAACATATGAGTCAACTATTCATCTGTTTCCAAATGAAAGTGAATGGCCACTACAAGAGACCTTACACAAAATTGTCCTACCACCAAAAATAAGAAAACCACCAGGCTACCCTAGAAGGAAAAGAATCAGATCTAGAGGAGAACTAAAAGTGCATGTTAAATGTGGATGATGCAGGCAACCAGGACACAATAGAAAACACATGCAGGAATGAACCAATCCCAAAGGTGCGAAACCCAAAAAAGTCAAAGACATTAGACAAATAAATTTGTAAAGGCTATAATTTCAATTCATTCAATCGATATAATAATATTGTATCCTAATGTTTTCCTAATTATTGAAACTACTGTCTTTTTAAGCATTTAACATTTTATAAACTAGAAACTCAAGTTTCTGGTTACCACATAAGTTATTCAAAACTAGAGACTCAAGTTCTTGGTTACCACACACGTTAATAAGAAAAACCAGTTACTATAAATACATGTAACAAACAACTTATAAAAACCAGCTACTTAATTACATATCTTTCTCTAAAAAAGATAAATATATCAAAAACTTTAAAAAATAGTAAAAATAAAAATAAAAAATGGTAACTAGTTACCTGAAACATCTAACTTACACTATCAAAAACTGAAGTAACCAGTCACACCATCCTCATACAAACCTATTTTGAAAAAAAATTAACATTTACAAACCAGTTACATAATGAAATATGTCTTACAAATACATTAAAAATTCATGAATAAAAAATTATTATAATTTAACAAAAAATAATTCAAAAATTAAAAAATAAAAATAAAACTGTGTACCCAATCACCTGTAACATGTAAATGATCATTTCAAATACTGCAGTAATCGGTTATCCATTAGCACACAAACTTCTCCAAAAATGATAGAAACTATATGAAAAAAAAAACATATACATAACAGTGTCTTCAAACTTTTAAAAAAAAATTACCAACTCTATTGAAAAATAAAAAATATACACATTAATATTAAAAAAAACAAATAAAAAAACTTTATATTAAGCCAAAAGGTGAAACTAGTTCTTTACATTAACCAAAAAACTAAAAAAAAAAAAGTACCCACAAACAACTACAGTACCGAACTAGTATCTAGTTACAAACCATAAAGTTACTTTTAAAAATGAAAAAAAAAAAATCAAAGTCAATACTACAACTTAAAAAAGCTATAGATATCTCTAGTTATTGTTCTTCCTCCTCTTTGATTTCTTTGATGGACCATCATCTTATGTCTTGTACTCACCAATCTGCTTCTTTTTCCCATGAGTATACAAGTTAATGGCAAGATAATCATGATAGGTAGCAACTTTGGCAACCATGTTCTTTGGGATGTCATCAATCTTCCCATGAATAACCAAATCAACATACTTGATAACAAATATTCCACAATCACTGAAAAAAAAAAAAAACAAATGTAACTAATAAAAACAAACATAATAATAAAAAATAAACAACAAATCACAAAAACCAGTTACTTACTTGTCCTCTTGAGAAGGCAAGTTTATGGCAAACCTAAAATCAATTGGTTCTGTTATACCCAAATTTCGAGCTATGTTAATTATGACCTCGAAAGTTGGATTCGCAAATCAGTGGACCCATAAGTTTGGAAACATGCTCCAGGACTGCATGTCGAGCCTACAGGACGTAGACAACTTTGAGTATGGTGACCTCGAAGTATTCATGATCTCGAAAGATAGCTCCGGGGGAAGCATTCGTCTCCGATGATGACCTCGGGTCAGGGTTCCCGAGCTCGACGCACATACGATCTCAAAAAGGCCATGTGACCTCGGAAGATGTCTCCAACTCGGAAGGTGACGGGAAACCTGGGAGGTTAAAGCCTTAGAGATACGTGACAACCACCTTGAGTATCTACAAGTGTTATAAATATGAGATGTAATCCTCATTTATTATTGTAAATCCCCTAGAATCATGGGATATTATTTGGTCAGTTATACGTCCCCTGGTCTTCAGGGGACGTTTCCTTTTATATCTGATTATAGGCATTTAAAGCCATTAATTTTATTTACACAAAAAGAGTAACTACCCAAAATATGTGGGATAGTATTCTGCAGCCTTCTCTATAAATAGAGAAGGCATGCACCATTGTAAAGGACCCGAAATTCTGATCCTTGAGAGAAAACTCTGGAGAATTTATTCTTGAAGAATTCCTAGAGATAATCTTGAGTTTAATAACAAAGACTCGTGGACTAGGCAGATTTAACTGCTGAACCACGTAAAAATCGTGTGTTTATATTGTTTTATTTTAATTGGCCATTTTCAGTTATTGTTTACGTGCTCTTTTTTCACTGTTTGACGAAAAAATGCGTCAACAGTTTGGTGCTTTCATTGAGAGTTGAACTCAAGCATTCATCCCTGAGAAAGTCATGGCCACAAACAATCAGAACACCCCTGATGAAAACTACCCAAGGCGTCCTGGAAAACAACCAATGGAGAACCTGGATGCTGAGGAGAGAAGTGGGTCCTCTGATTCCCGGGGACCGCCGCCTCCACCAAGGGATGAGGATATGTACTACAATCCTTAGCGTTACGTTCCTATTGTAGAACTGGAAAACCGACAGTTGAAACAGCTGTTGGCAGAGGCCAACAAACGGAATAAGGAGTTGACTAGGATAGCCGCAGAGGCGCAGGTGGCTCAGCCCCCGCCTCCGCGCGAAAACCAAGTCCCTCCTCCAAGGGACATGCATGTTCCTCCCCGCGGCCCCGTGGGCGTCCGCGAAAGGATGCTGCCACAAGAAGGCCAACTCAACCTTCGGCGTCAGCAGAGCCATCTGCTCCTCCTAGGCCCCAAAGGAGTACCCGAGCTCGGGTCCCGCCTAACCCGCCTGTGGAAGAGCTTGCGGGAACTGAGAATAACCGAACCCCTGCAGAGGCTCGGACTCAGGTACCCGGGAGTGCACCGAACGCGACTGACCCATCTCGGGCGAATTCTGGACCCTCTAGGCCGCGACAAGGGTGGCAGCCACCGTCACCTATACAGTTCCCTCCGTCACCCATAAGATATCCTTCGCCACCCCGCAGAAACGCTCAACCTGTTCGAGATCAGGATCAAGGGCGTACGGGGGAAAGACAAGGAAACAGGGAGACTAACCAAGAGCGGAGAGGCGCACCATCTGAGAGAAGTCAGACGTCTCGGTCTCGCACTGCAGAGACGAGGCGACGTGGGAAGAACCCATCGCGAAATAATCGAGCAACAAGTTTCACAAGTGATGAATCCGAAGAGACCAGGTCCATCAGTAAACACGATCGAGGTCGTAAAAATACTGGGGATCACAAGAATCGTCCCGACCTACGAAGTCATCTGAATCAGAGTCGGGGGAATGGAGATCAAACAAATCCGGATCTGAGGGATCGCTTGAATAGGCGTAGAGATCCCTCGTGGAGACGCGAACCTGGAATCACGATCAATGGTAATCAATTCCAAACAACACCTTTTGCTGACCCAGTCCAAGAAAGAATCGATCAGCTCGAAAAAGCCTTTAGGCTTTTGAAGAATGAACGAGGATTGGGTCGATATGAGGACTCTGATGAGGAGCTCGAGCCGTTTGCTCCCCATATTTCCAACACTCAATTTCCTCAAGGGTTCCGGATTCCTCATGTCCCAGCGTTCTAAGGAAAGACCGACCCATGTAGTCACCTGAGTACCTTCAACACTATTATGAGAGCCAGTAACGTGGGTTACGAGCTCAGGTGCATGTTGTTTCCAACATCATTGGTAGGACCTGCCAAAAGTTGGTTCGAAAAGTATAAAAGACACTCAATAACTTCGTGGGAGCAGTTGTCTAGAGACTTTAAGAAGCAGTTCCAAGCCATGATGGGAGTTAGACCAGAAGCATCCACCTTAACTAACGTCCGACAACAGCCGGGCGAAACACTGAAAAGTTACCTGACAAGATTTAATCTGGAAGTCGCCTGAGCTCGGGACGTGGATGACAGTGGGCACTTAATGGCTATCCGAGCTGGTGTTTTACCCGGAAGTGCCCTTTGGGATGACATGCAAGGGAAACCGGTGAGGTCGATAACCGAGTTTAACAGACGGGCGCAGAGATTTTTCAATGTAGAGGAGGCGAGGTCTACGCTTAAAGCGACCTCGCAGACCGAAACTACAACGATAAACATCAACTTTGCCTCAACCTCGGCTGACCCAGCAGCTCCACAGCCTACCTCGGAGAATCCCTCCAAGAGGAAAAAGAACGAAGGAAATAATCCCGAAGCTGAGGGAGGAAAGAAAAAGAAAGGAGAGAGGTATTTCTCCGTCTATAAAGTGCACACCGAGCTCAACGAGTCTCGGGAAAACATATATCTGGCTAATGAAAACCAGGTCCCCTTCAAGCGTCCGGACCCAATGAGAAATCAAAAATCCAAGAGGGATTCCAGCAAGTATTGCCGGTTCCACAGAGATACCAGACACACAACTGATGAATGTCGACAACTGAAGGACGAGATCGAAGGGTTGATCTCGAGAGGCTACTTCCGGCAGTATGTCAAAAACCAGAACACTGGTCAGACGGCTGCAAGCCAGAGAGTAGCCGCACCTCCGACGACGCAAAATAATAACTCTCGATCTCGGGAAGAGGACAGACCCCCCCCCCCCCCCCGATAGATGGAGAGGACGTAATAACCATCTCGGGAGGGCCTCATCTCGCAGGAGGGGGCAGGAATGCCCAAAAGAGATATGTTAACGAGCTTAAGACAGGGGACGGGTCTCCTTATGAACCCGAACCTAGGGCCCCTAAAAGCCAGAGGATTGAAACACAAACCATAACCTTCACTGAGGAGGACGCCTCTCATATTCAGTTCCCGCATCATGATCCGCTGGTTATTACTCTTCAGCTCGCCAACAAAAGAGTCCGCCGAGTTCTCATAGATAATGGGAGCTTAGTCAACATTCTTTACAAAGCAACCCTCGAGAAAATGGGACTCTCCCTTCGCGACCTGAAGGCATGTGCAACCACTTTGTGCGGCTTTTCAAGAGAAGGAACTACCTGTATGGGATCCATTGAGCTCCCTGTGACCTTGGGAGACTACCCAGTCTCGGTGACCAAGATAATGGAGTTTGTGGTAGTAGATTTACCATCTGCCTACAATGTGCTGCTCGGGAGACCCGCCCTGGTCGGGCTGGGGGCAGTTTCATCTATAAGGCATCTGGCCCTTAAGTTCCCGACCCCTAGCGGAATCGGGACATTAAAAGGAGACCAGCTGGCAGGGAGAGAATGCTATAGCATCTCTTTGAGGGGAAAGAAACAAACGAACGCTCAAGCACTCGTTATCATCCAGAATAAAGACGGAACGGTTTTAGAAATTGACGAGGAGATTGATCTGAGGATTGAGGAGAAAGTTGATCTCGAACCTCTAGAGGAGCTCGAAGAAATTCTGCTCGAGGAAGCTGAACCCTTGAGAAAGGTGAAGGTCGGGAAACACCTCCCAGACGAGACAAAATAGCAATTAATTTGCTTTCTGAAGAAAAACCAGGATGTCTTCGCATGGTCGCATTCCGACATGGTGGGGATAAGCCCGAATGTAGCAAGCCATGCTCTAAACATAGACAAAAGTTTTCCCCCAAAACAACAAAAGCAAAGGCAGCTGGACGAAAACAGGAAGAAAGCACTAAAGGAGGAGGTTGACAGGTTGAAGGCAAACCATTTCATTAGGGACGCCTTTTACCCTAACTGGGTAGCCAATCCGGTGTTGGTCCCAAAGCCCAATGGGACGTGGAGAACCTATATTGACTACTCAGATCTCAACAAAGCTTGCCCAAAAGATTGTTTTCCGTTACCAAGGATTGACCAGCTCGTGGACGCCACAGCGGGACATGGCCTGATGTCATTTATGGATGCCTATTCTAGATATAACCAGATTCCCATGCATGCCCCAGACCAAGAACATACGAGCTTCATCACGGATAAAGGGCTTTACTGCTATAATGTCATGCCGTTCGGGCTCAAGAATGCTGGAGCCACATACCAGCAGCTCGTAAACATGATGTTTTCGGAAAAAATTGGGAACAACATGGAGGTTTATGTTGATGACATGCTTGTAAAGTCTCAACTCAACAAGAACCATGTTGATGACCTCGAAGAGTGCTTCGGCGTGCTCAAAAAATACAACATGAAGCTAAATCCTCAGAAGTGCACTTTTGGGGTATCTTCGGGAAAATTTCTGGGCTTTATTGTGAATTCTCGTGGAATCGAGGCTAACCCCGACAAGATCAAGGCCCTGATTGACATGCCTTCACCTCGTAAGCATAAAGATGTCCAAAGCTTGACTGGCAGGATGGCAGCCCTAAGCAGATTCATCTCGAAATCAACGGATCGTGGCCTTCCATTCTTCAACTTATTGAGAGGAAGTAAGAAGTTTGAATGGACAGAAGAGTGTGAGCTGGCCTTTCAGGAGCTCAAAAAGCACCTAGCCGAACCACCCATCCTGTCAAAACCTGAGACGGGAGAAGTATTGTACCTATACCTCTCAACCACCGAACACGCAATAAGCGCGGTGCTCATTCGAGAAGAAGAGAGGGTGCAAAAACCCGTCTACTACATCAGTAAAAGATTACTGGGGGCAGAGTCAAGATATCCATTGATGGAGAAACTCGCCCTTAGTCTAATTCATTCATCTCGTAAGCTCCGCCCCTACTTTCAGGCACATCCCATTCATGTACTGACAGATCAACCACTTAGATAGGTCCTGTCTAAACCAGAAGCTTCAGGTCGACTTCTTAAATGGGTTGTTGAGCTCGGACAGTTCGAGATCACCTACCATCCGAGGATGACCATTAAAGCACAGGAATTGGCGGACTTTATAGTGGAATGTATGGGTACAGCCGACGACGAGGTAATAACCACGGCCCACGAGCTATGGAAATTTTACGTCGATGACTCGTCAAATGAAAACGGAGCAGGGGCAGGGGTTATTCTGATCACCCCCGCAGGGAGCAAATTTCACTCCGCTTTAAGATTTGGCTTTAAAGCATCGAATAATGAGGCCGAGTACGAGGCTCTACTCACGGGATTACGAATAGCAAAAGAGCTCAAGGCTAAAGCTATACATTGCTATAGTGACTCCCAGCTCGTAGTTAATCAAATATTGGGAGAATATCAGGCTCGTGGCACAAGAATGGCAGCCTATCTGGAGAAGGCGAAATCCGCATTAGAGTATTTCGAGTTTTATGCAATCGAACAGGTTCCCCGAGAACAAAACTCAAATGCAGATGCCTTAGCTCGACTCGCCACCTCCGCCGAAAATGAAGAGCTGAATGTTGTACCCATAAAACACCTATCAGCACCCAGCATTAGTGAGTCGGAAGAGGAAGATGTGTGTATGATCGAAACAGAGCCAACCTGGATGACCCCGATAGTCGAGTACCTCGAAAACAGAATTCTTCCAAAAGATCGGAATCAGGCTCGAAAGTTGATGTATCAACTTCCGCGATACACCATTTTAGATGGAAAACTATACCGAAGGGGATATTCCATGCCGTTACTCAGGTGCGTAACCCCTCCCGAGGCTAAGAAAATCATCGAAGAAATTCATGAAGGGTTCTGCGGAGATCACACTGGGGGGCACAGCCTGTCCAAGAAGATCATACGCCAGGGATATTTCTGGCCAACCATTAAAACGAGTTCTTTCGAGTATGTGAAGAAGTACGAAAAATGCCAGAGATTCACCACGATACCTCGAGCTCCACCATCCGAGATGACCATGTTGACATCCCCATGGCCTTTCGCGGTATGGGCATCGACCTCATAGGCTCTCTCCCGACTGGCAAAGGCGGAGTAAAATATGTTGTAGTCGCCGTTGACTACTTCACGAAATGGACGGAGGCTGAACCGTTGGCGACCATAACTTCGAAAAAAATCCTTGATTTCGTTGTAAAGAGCATCGTGTGCCGATATGGAGTACCAAGGAAGATCGTATCCGACAACGGAACCCAGTTCGATTGTGACCTATTCACCAGTTTTTGTGAGAAGAACGGTATAATAAAGAGTTTTTCATCAGTGGCCCACCCTCAAGCGAATGGTCAGGTCGAAGCCGTTAACAAAACTCTCAAGAGTTCTCTAAAGAAAAAGTTGGAGGAAGCAAAGGGACGATGGCCCGAGGAATTGCCTCAAGTCCTTTGGGGGTATAGAACCACAGCTCGGACATCAACAGGACATACCCCGTTCTCTCTAGCGTACGACTGCGAGGCAATGTTGCCCATCGAAGTTGAAATCCCAACGATCCGAACTCAAATCTACGACCAAAGTTCAAACCATACTCAGCTCGAGGAAACCCTAGACTTGATCGAAGAAAAAAGAGAAGAGGCTCAGCTGAGAAATGCTGCTTACCAGCAACGCACTATCAGATATTTCAACAAGAGGGTTCGAGATCGAAAGTTCGGAATGGAAGATCTGGTGTTGAGACGCGTATTCTTAGCAACCCGAGATCCAGCAGCTGGAGTGCTCGGGCCGAACTGGGAAGGACCATACCAGATAGAGTCAGTCATCCGACCTGGCGTATATAAACTTGCGAGATTGGACGGGAGCCTAGTACCGCGAGCATGGAATGGCGAACACCTTAGACCTTACTATCAGTAGTGTAGGAAGTGTGTTGCCTGTAACCATGATTTTCTATATGTATTAGCTTGTTTGTTTTTGAATTCCATCAAATAAAAGATCTATTTTGTTCAATATGTAATCTCTTTTTGTTTTTTATTTTTGCAATCTCTCTTAATTTAATAACCTATGGTCACACTCATAGGATATTAAGGGGGCATCATTGGTATATATACCATCAGCTTAAAAAAATTAAAAATATATATATAAAGTATTTGGATGTAACCAAGTACGCGAGCTTAGATAGTTCGGACATAACCGAATTATCAAAAACATAAAGTATTTGGATATAACCAAATACGCGAGCTTAGATAGTTCAGACATAACCGAATCATCGAAAACAAAGTATTTGGATGTAACCAAATACACGAGCTTAGATAGTTCGGACATAACCGAATTATCAAAAACATAAAGTATTTGGATATAACCAAATACGCGAGCTTAGATAGTTCGGACATAAACCGAATCATCAAAAACAAAGTATTTGGATGTAACCAAATACACGAGCTTAGATAGTTCGGACAGAACTGAATTATTAAAAACATAAAGTATTTGGATATAACCAAATACGCGAGCTTAGATAGTTTGGACATAACCGAATCATCAAAAACAAAGTATTTGGATGTAACCAAGTACACGAGCTTAGATAGTTCGGACATAACCGAATTATCAAAAAGTGTTTGGATGTAACTAAATACGCAAGCTTAGATAGTTCGGACATAACCGAACCATCAAAAACCTAAAACATTTGGAGTTAACCAGATGTGCAAACTTAACAGGTTTGGAACAAACCGGCCAAAAAATTGATCGATGATGAGTAGGAGCCTAAACCTATTTCGAAATAAGTCGAGATTGAGGCTGGAATATCTTAAAAGAAAAATAGTTTCAAACTCAACCTCGGAGCAAAAACTGAGGTTGAGTAAAAGTGACTAAACAAAAAAGATACAACCAAATCATTTACGTTACATACCATATAAGTAATTTTGGGTTCATGGTTAAAGTAATACCCAACCTTGATAAATAACGAGGTCGAAAGTGGATAATTCGAACAAACTATGCATGAATGCATCGAGTTTCGAGCTTAAAATCCAAACTGTGTTTGTATGAATAAATAAACATAACTGATTCATCAACATAAAATGTGCAAAATATTTCGAGCCAAGAAATGTAAAGCATGTAAAAGAATAGTTAAAGAAATTGTATCAACCCCGTGGGCATAAATTAAAAATAATTACAAAATAGGGGGACGCAACCCCAATAAATGACTTCCCCGAGATCGGATTTAAGGAAGAGGAGTATCCTTGGCCTTCTCAGCATCAGTGTCACCGGACCCTTCAGGACGAATAGCATGGCTATCCTTCTGAGCCGCCTCTCAAGCAGCTACACTTGCCTCAAGACGGGCATTCCACCGCTCAACATATGTGGCCTCGAGAGGACCTAGGAAGCTGGTATCGAGGTCGGCATTATCAGCCCAAAGCTTGTACATGGCCTGGTCGACCGCTTTCTCCTTCTGCTCCTTATACTCGTCCAGGAGGCAGGCCTTCTCGCTCTCCATGAAGTCGAAGGTGACAGATTTCTCCTCTTCGAGCTTGGCATTGGCCTTCTCGAGCTCGGCATTCGATTTTTCCAGCTCCTCGAGACGGGTCTTCATTTTTTCAAGTTCAGACTTCGAGTCTTTGAGCTCGTCAGCCATCTTAAGCTCGAGATCCTTCGACTTCTGGGCCAGGGACATGCTCGTTTGCACCTCGTTGGTCAGCTTATAGTTGAGCTGTGCTGAAACGACCAGGGCCTGAAACACAAAGAACGAATCAGAATTGCGAACTGAGGCATAAATACTTAAAATAGAGTTGCGAAGGCTACCGCGGCGGTGAGTTCGATACTCTTATCATAAAGAGTGTTGCAGTCCGAGGCCTTGTGCACGAGATCCCAGTGGTCAGCGCCGAAGCCAGAAAATCTCTGACCCACTCGAGAAAGGACATCCGAGCTGAGCACAGCCTCTTCTGTCCCAGCGGCGCCATCAAGCACGTACTCCTCAATATGAGTTCGGGCCGTTGGCAGCTGAACCTTGGAGGTAGAAGGTTTCTTCGGGGGCCGAACAACTGCTAATTGGGTTTCGGTGGGAGGCAGAAAGATGGGCGCGGTCGAGCCAGACGCATCAACCTGAACAGTCGGTTCCTTGGCTGTGCTCGCAATAGTTTGGGCCGTGGGGGTCGTCTTGCGGCGTTCTGGGTACCTTGGACGGTCGGTCGGACCTCCCTGGTATTCTCGGACGCTTGCTCCTCTGGGCGCCAGCTCCCCCATCGCTAAAGAGCACAGCGTCGAGGTCGAGATTCATGGCACCTGCACAGTTAAAATGAGTTAGGCAATAATAATAAGTTTGAAAATAGAGGGAAACCAGGAAAAGAAAAAACCTAACTGGAACTCTCTCCCGAGCTCGAACTTGGGGACCAAGAAATTCCCCCGTCTTCAGAGGAGGCGGGGGGAGTGCCTTCCCTATATGTGGGTGATAACCTCGAGAGGTCCCTATAATCGTTGGTCCCATACTGAACGGCTATCCCGTTCCACATCTCGTCTGTGGTGTACATGGTGTCGAATTTCCCGAGCCCACTATCAAACCTATGGACGCAGTCATCTACCCAACTCCATATGTAGAAGTGGTATCTATCCTGTGGGCACGAGACTAGCCTATTGGGCCTGTGTTTTAGTAAGGTTGGGGACCACATTCTCGAGGTAGGAAGGACTTTACCTTCATCCGAATCCGAGCTCGAGGCTTCATCATTAGCCTCATTCCCAGACAGCGGGCTCCTTGGGCGAGTTGGAAGTGGCGGCCTCGTTTCTCTCCTCGAGGGAAGGGCGCCTGTGGGCAGTGGCACCTCCTCTCAGTGTTCATATTTTTTATTGGACCAGTCATAGGTTGACTGGCCCTCTCCCAACAGCCCACAAGCTCGGAGCTTGCCCTCATGTAATAGGTACGAGAGAGACCTCCTGCCATAAGGGAGTTGGAGCAAGGCCTCTCTGTGCCCCTTCATTGCTTCATCAGGGGTGAGACGCTGAAAATTAGCTGAAAGGCGAAACACATTTCAACTAAATATGGATTTAAGAACTAAAGTCTCGAGCACAGAAATAAAGGTAACGAGAATACTTACGAATCCGCCTGAACGAATAATGTCGAGACGGGGACAGACCATCTGTCCAGAAGAAAGCTCTTTTGAAATCAGGCGGGTGGTTGGGAAGATCCCCAAAAACCTTTGTCTCCTTGGGGTAGCTCGAGAGGTAGTAAAATCCATCCCCTCCCCGAGCTCGGGAGGGGTTACTTTTTAAACAAAAGAGATATAAAATCTCTTGAGGTGAAGGTCCTTCCCACCCCAGCTCGTGGTACAAGGACCTCAGGGCAGACAGCACCCTGTACGAATTGGTGTTGAGTTGGAACGGAGCCAACCCAACGAAATCAGTAAAGTCTTTGAAAAAATACTTCAAAGGCAGCAGTGCTCCTGCCCTCATATGTTCTTGGCTCCATGCCGCATATTTCACTGTGGCGTCACGGCCGCCAGGGGCGAAGCAGCTCCGTTCTTGACCAGTCGGAGCTCGACACTTCAAGGTGCCTGACAAACCAAGGCCATGGAAAGCCAGGATTTCAGTTATTTGACTAGTTGTGGTAACCGTGCTTCAGTAGAGCTCGGCCTCGAACATCTCTCTCCTCGGCTGTGAGGAGGAAGGTTCCCCCATTAATGAAAATTTGAGCTCTCCGAGGGGGTATGCGACAGTAACCTTTAAAGCAGGATCGAGAGGAATCAGCCTAGGGCCTGAATTAGATTCCGGATAGATGGCCTCCCGAAGAACTCTCCTCTTCCCCTCGATGACTTCGTCTATCTGACGGCGGTAGTGAGCTCGAATGTCTTCTTGCTCGCCCGCAAGCTCGTATTCTCTTATCCGACGTTGATTCCGAGCGAACAGCGATTCTGTGCTCGGAGATTTTGGCTCGTAAGGGATTGCCTGCGATGACCCCCACCGTCTTTCCAGATTCTGTGACATCTAACGAGAAAGAAAAAATGGTGAGGGCCATGCATGCAAGAATCACGAGCTCGATGGAATGAGCTCGGAGATTTAGGAAAGAGACAAACTAAATATTAAGACCCTTATTGAGGAGTCAGGGGCGTGTATTCCACGAAAAAGAAAAGGAGCGTGGATAATTTTTTGAAAATCCCAAAATTCAAGGGAAAGAAGAGTGGCGGTTAACCAGGAAAGGCGTCTTTGGGTTTCGTGCATTTATCAAGGCCCATGTTTTTATCCGAAAACTTAGTGTACAAGAAACATTGCCTAAAAATTTCAAAACCCAGAAAAATTGGAACCTCACTCAAATATGAAAACTGGGTATAAGCCAGTGATGTAAATCCAGTACGGGAGTCTAAAAAGCATCTGAGCCTATCGGATCAAAACCTCCTATCACATTATGCTAAGGATGTAAACTAGTATATAAACATACACAGCAAGAACAGTTTGAATAAAAACTGACAAAATGAGAAACAGAGATTGCTTACTTACACAATAATGGCGATTGCAGGGAGATTTTTGATTGAAGAAGAGGTTGCAAATAGGAACTCACTGACTCGAACAGACCACGATTCTTTTGTTTCTTTGGCCGAGAAAACATGCACGGATTGGAAGCTTTTTATGAGGAGGTCTCTGGTTTCTTTTTTCTTCTTTTCTTGCTCTTGGTAAACGAAGGTAAAAATGAAGACGAAGAGTAGGGTCTTGTATATATAGGTGGAAAAAAGGCATTAATCTGGAACGTTGAAAAAAATCCTTGCAAAATCCAACGGTCAGGGATCAATGACAAGATGGCGCCGAAAAGGTGTTAGACGGACGATCGTGGGCGTGTTTCCAAGGTACTCAAGTACCAGCAATGAGCAATGCTCAATTGACGCGTGTCCATTGTCAAGAGTGTATGATGGTACAGTTCTCAAAGAAAGTAGTTCAAAAGTTTCCTTCTCTTAGGATTCGAACAAATATTTTTGAGGGGGCAAGATGTTATACCCAGATTTCGAGCTATGTTAATTATGACCTCGAAAGTTGGATTCGCAAATCAGTGGACCCATAAGTTTGGAAACATGCTCCAGGACTGCATGTCGAGCCTGCAGGACGTAGACAACTTCGAGTATGGTGACCTCGAAGTATTCATGATCTCGAAAGATAGCTCTGGGGGAAGCATTCGTCTCCGAGGATGACCTCGGGTCAGGGTTCCCGAGCTCGACGCACATACGATCTCGAAAAGGCCATGTGACCTCGGAAGATGTCTCCAGCTCGGAAGGTGACGGGAAACCTGGGAGGTTAAAGCCTTAGAGATACGTGACAACCACCTTGAGTATCTACAAGTGTTATAAATATGAGATGTAATCCTCATTTATTATTGTAAATCCCCTAGAATCATGGGATATTATTTGGTCAGTTATACGTCCCCTGGTCTTCAGGGGACGTTTCCTTTTATATCTGATTATAGGCATTTAAAGCCATTAATTTTATTTACACAAAAAGAGTAACTACCCAAAATATGTGGGATAGTATTCTGCAGCCTTCTCTATAAATAGAGAAGGCATGCACCATTGTAAAGGACCCGAAATTCTGATCCTTGAGAGAAAACTCTGGAGAATTTATTCTTGAAGAATTCCTAGAGATAATCTTGAGTTTAATAACAAAGACTCGTGGACTAGGCAGATTTAACTGCTGAACCACGTAAAAATCGTGTGTTTATATTGTTTTATTTTAATTGGCCATTTTCAGTTATTGTTTACGTGCTCTTCTTTCACTGTTTGACAAAAAACGGCGTCAACAGGTTCATCTTCCCAATAGAATATGGACTCACATTCAACCCTAGGTCTTTCCTAGAAACATAAAAATCAAGAAAGTCTAGAAAATATGGTAAAACAATAGAATAAGCATTTACATATGGAAAAGCAACACTCTCATTCTTCTTCCCAAACAAAGAGTTGTAGACAGTTAACATTCTATTCTTTGTGCAAAAGTGGATGAAAATCTAATGCAACTGAACCTTCACATGCACAGGAAAAAGAACATGATTGTAATGTCCCAAATTACATTATAAGGCTTAGGGCCTTGATTAGGGGGGCAGGGTGGAAAATTATAGAGAATTATTTAAATATGTGTGATTTAATTATGAAATATGTGTTTATGTGATATATATATATATGTGTGTGTGTGTATCATTATATGATTACGTGAGTTATATTATAATATGACTAGATATGCATGTTTATGTCTATTAAATATGCATGTGAGCCCGTTTCTTATTAGAAGGACATTTCTGTCATTTTGGCCAGTTGATGGCATATTTGTATGTATATGTGTATATATGATTGAAACAACATTATTATGTGGATATATTTGGGTTATTCGGCATGAGGCGATCCTAGGGAGCAAGATAGTGGTCTAGGCATAACAAGATCAAATACTTGGCTCGGGGTGAGCCTAGGGGTATTTTGTTAATTTAGTATAATATCGGGAATTATCGGGTAATGGGAAACTATTTAATGATTATTCGAGGATATTGGAAGTAACGAGAATTATGAGGCATTAATTATGATTAACAGAACATGTGACAAATGACTAGTTTTCCCTTGGGGGCATAAGAGAGTAAAGCTAAGGGGCATTTGGGTCTTTTTGTGCCAAAGTAGTGACTTAGTCACTAGTACCTTCAGCTATAGGAAATCCAAAACAGAAACAAGCAAAAAAAAACTAAACACTCTCATCAGCTCTCTCTCTCTCTCTCAACTGTTATCTTTCTCTCTATAAGATTGGTGTGGGGTCTTTGGAGAAATTGGTGGAATCCAAAGCTTGGATTGAAGGCTCGAGTTAGGATTGGTTTGTTGCAGCTAGAAGGATAGAAATCAAAGCTGAGGTAAATTCTAATTTCTATTTTAATTGAATTATGTTTTTGTTTTCTAGTGTTCTTGAGCTTGTAGCTCAAGGTAGTGATTTGGAGATTTGGTGGGCTTTTGGTCAAGTTTAAGCTTGGGTTTTGTTGGTATTAAGGTGTTGATGATGCCTAGGGACTGAATTATGGTTCAAGGGTTTGTGTTGGGATGTATTTTTTTGTAAGAGTTTGATGAGGAAAAGCTCAGAAAATTGGGGTTCGTAGGGTCGCACCGCGACCCTGTTTTTGGGGCGCTGTGACCCGCGTGAACCCAGGGCCCAGGGGATTCTGTTTTACATAGGCGTGTCGTGACCCTTAAGGGCTGAGTTGTGGCACGTGTCCCTAGGAACGTCAGGGCTGGGAGCCTCTGACTTGAGGCACGCCGCAACCCGTAAGGGGGCACCATAGCGCGCATAGGCGGAATTGGTCAAGTCAGGTCTTGAGTGACGAGAACTCGAACCCAAGGGCTCAAGATCATTCTACTACCTGGTTTATTAGAATTCAGCGTCTCGGAGGCTAGGACTCAATCCAGAAGCCTTTATTTTCTTGTTATTGATGATATTATATATTATGGTTATGGCTAGGTTACCGCTAGGGGCTCGGAACCAGGATCGTGCTTGTAACGCCCTAAACTCCAGGGACCGTTACGGTGCACATTTTTAACAGTGCTAAACTCGCTAACCGAGTCATTTGACCATAATTGTGTAACTAAGTATGATTAGCGGTTTAGGATTAAAAAATTTGGTTAAGATATAACGTTTCACTAAAACGTTTACTGTATACATTAGGATCCCAAAAATATAATTTAAAGGTATATTACAAGAAAATATTTACAACCAACCGATCTAAGCGGCAAAACAGGGTTTAACCCTAGTTCCTCTTTCATCACTTGGCCGTGGCGGTCGAGCAACAGCATATGTACACATCGTCACCTAAGCTCTCGAACTCAAGGACGGTCCAGCTTTCTTTTGCCTTTACCTGCACCACATAGCACCCGTGAGCCAAAGCCCAGCAAGAAAACTCAATATGCTCATGAACAGTAATAACATGTCATCAAATCATAAAGTGCATGCCTAGCAATAATAGCCTTACCCACGCATGCAAATAAGTTCTGATAATGATGAGTATATAACATCAACCGATGATCATAATAATCATCCAGGGATTTTAGCCCTAAATAGAAGAGTGACAGTTGTAAAAGTCCCTAAGGTGGGTTTCGTTCCCATTAGCCTTGTGACGATACGATCACCTAGGCTTTACAAATAAGTGATCCTTTCACTAGCTTAAACAAGATAGGTATTTGATGAAATAGTCACCAACATAAACCTACCGAGTGACCATAGAGTCACCAACGTGGGATTCCGTTCCCTCAGCCATGTGACAAAACAGTCACCTAGGCCTTTGGCCCTGGCTCTAAGTAACTAGTCATAGACTAGACAAAAAGGGAGTGACCATAGGGTCACAACTGTGGGTACCGCTCCCTTAGCAATGTGACGATAGGGTCACTTGGGCCTTTGGCCCCGACTCTGAGTAACTAGTCATAGAACTAGGCAAGCGCTTATAATTTTCATCGAACTTAGTGTCAGTCCAGCATTAATGCTCCATATGAGTCATTCAATGCCAATGTTCATCGAACTTAGGGTCGGTCTAGCATTAATACTCCACATGAGTCATTCAATGCCGATGTTCATCAAACTTAGGGTCGGTCCAGCATTAATACTCCATATGAGTCATTCAATGCCGATATCAATTAGATCTAATCATTTATCGGCTCTGCGTTCATGATGTTTATGTCATTTCTGACTCTTAGGTCAGTAGCACGCAACCAATGCCGATTCTAACTAGTCAATGCCACGCACAAGTACGCAATGCTACAGGGCATATATCATATGTCAAATATATTAATATAGGGCATTCAGCATGCTCATTTAACAATTGCTAGCATAATTAGGAGCATGCATAAACACAGAGACTCAAGCTCTAAACAATCTCACATTTAACATTCACGGCATGCCCTAACCACATGTTTCTCGTGCATCACATGCATCACATTTAAACACTAGACATGTCTCAACAATAACCATGCATGTCATATATATAGGGTGCAGTTTTCTTACCTCTGGTTCGAGCGAGAAATAACAATTGAACGACCCTTGAGAACGATCGATCATTTGATTCTTTAACGGTCACCTAGTCATAACCAAATATAGCCTCCATTAATGAAAATCAACCATAAAAGGGTCTTGACCTAAACCTCACTCCCGGGACCCCGAATTGTACCCAAACGGTGAGTAGGTTCGATCTCGAGCCTTAGGAACTGAAACCCTGAGCCAAAAACCCTTAAAAACACTCAAAATGGGAATTTGATGGAATAGGCTAGCGCCCCAGTGCTACCCCACTAGCGCCCCAGTGATATACTCAGACCCAAAGCCTCCTGAGTAGCGCTGTAGCGCTACACCCAGCCAGAAAGTGCCCTGAAACTTTCCCCTTCGACTCCTCCATTTCCAACCTGAACCAAAAGCTTCCCAACTTCATTTTAAGTCCCAAATGAACCCAAAACCATCTATACATGTCCTAGGCATCACAACCTAAGAAACCCTTGCCAAAAACTCCAATCGAAACTCAACTTTCAAACCAAAAACCCAACTAAAACTCAATGAGAAAATAGAGCAAGAACTACGGTTTTAATGGCTAAAAACTCACCTCAATCTCAGCTTAGCATCCTCTTCAATGGTAGAACACAACCCTAGATTATCAAAGCTTGGTTCCCTAGCTTGGTTCCTCAAAAGAAGCTTCAAAAATCAAAGAGAAAATGGAAGAAGAAGATGATCGGGAGAGGAAGCTGTAGCTATGCTCTGTTTTGGTTACTTCCATAGCCATATAATGGCTAATTTATATCCTTTTAGGGTGAAAAGACTAAAATACCCTTAGGTCATTTCAAATCCTCTTAAGGCCACCAAGGGCAAAACTGTCTTTTCATGCCTATTTCGTTAATTATAATTAACACCCTCCCATTCCCGCTATTCTCAAAAATTCTCAAATTCCAATAAATCATATCCCATTACCCTTTAATTCTCGATAATATTCTAATCACCAAATCACCCCGAGACTCACCCCGAGCCCCGAACTTAATCCCGTTATGACCAGACTGAAAACTTACATTCCATGACCGTCTCATGCCAAATGGCTCGAACCAATCAACATACAATGTGGTATTATTTATAACTCACCCACATGCATGAAAATACACAATTACGCCCTCAACGAGCTAAATTACCAAAATGCCCTTATAATTAAAAATGGACTCATATGCATGCATTTATCATCATATCATAATATAATTCACATAAACATGCATATAATCATTTAATAACATAATAAATCAATTATGGCCCTCCCGGCCTCCTAATCAAGGTCCTAAACCTTATTAGGAAATTTGAGGCATTACAACTATCCCCTCCTTACGGAAATTTCATCCTTAAAATTTATCTGAACATTCCGGAATAAGAACTCTGCACAACTGATTCCAGTTTCCCAGGTCGTTCCCTCGACCTCACTGTTTCTGTAAAATTACCTTAACTCATGGTACACTTTGTTCCTCAAAACCTTATTCTTTCTGTCTCGTATGTGGACTGGCTATTCCTTACAGGATAACTTAGCCTCAATCTTCAGATTCTCATAACTCAACTCATTAGTTTCTTTCCAACCCATGTCCTCAACACGGAAATACAAAGTACACTATATACAACTGACTGTGCCAAAACTAAGGCCCATCCAAAGGCAACCTGACCAATCCTATCCAGGATTCAAACGGTCAAAATAATCTAGGGCTCAACTTGCATCTATCTCCTCACCCCTTTTTATGGCGATACTTGAAAGAAGATATAAACTTCTACTTGGAACTTCATGTTCCTACTTTTAAATTCGGTAAAAGTTTTCCATTTACTCTGAGAAATGAGCATCCAAGCTCTAACCTCTAGTAATCTCAATGATCCCCTTAACCATCTCAGGATCCAGATATAATAACTCACCCATCTTATTCCAATGAACGGGTGATAAACATTCTCAAACATACCTCATCTCATAAGGTACCTTTCCAATACTGGATAACTCTCTTTCTCTCTCTGATTTACTATCAGTCCGAGGATAATGAATTGTACTAAATTCCATCAATATACTCATCGCCTTCCATAACCCTTCCATGACCTGGAAGTACCAATAGAGTCTTCATCTGATAAGACAGACCTTAAATTCCATGAAGGCACACTATCTCTCTCACAAAGAGATCTGAATACTGATTAGCTGTATTACTTGTCTTTACTGATAGAAATGAACTCACTTAAATACTAGTCTATAATGACCCAATGTCAACTCATACTGGCCCACTATCCTGGGCAGCCTCACCGCGAAGCCCATCGCGATGTTTCCTTATTTCCACTATGGAATACTCAAAGGCTACAATGGCCTCACTGATTTTTGATACTCTGTTTTGACCTGATAACAAGTTAAAAACTTTGTCACATACTCCATTATGTCCCTCTCCATCCAAGGCCACCACTATAAAGCTTTCATATCCTATTACCTTTCCATGGTGTCTGGATGAGGAGAAAAGGAAAGTAACACAAAATTCATTCAGAATCTCCCATTAATCCCAGTGTCCTTTTGATTCCAAATATGATCTGTATACCACGATAAACTCAAATCTGACACTGTATAATCCTTAGCTAATCCAGGTAAGACACTGCCCTCAATCTTCCTATCTGTGGTTCACTTAACTGTCTTTCCTTTTTGATCCTTTTTGAAATGATAATCTCAAGCATAAAACTGGCCACCCGGCCCACCAGAAACTCTACACTAGTTCTGCTCAGTTCCTTTAACCAACATGATGCATAGGCAATCATTTTTTTTCCTTTTTCACTAAGGTGTCATAACAACCTACAAACTAATTCTGATCTATAAGAAGACTCAGAACTCTTCCCAAAACACATGCAATATCCTGCCTGTCCAAGGAAACTCCTGCCCCTAAGGCATTCCTTGACCTTGGCAAACCTCCGCAGAGAATATACCACAATACCATTGATCAAGACGATCACAAATCCAATTCAGATAATCCTTGAATACTCTATCCATCTAATTCATCACGACAACTCAACATTAATCAAACTCTCAAATCATAACTCAACACTCCCAGTGCCCTTATCTGATATAATAGTCTTCTGTTTAACCTTCTCCCTGATCTCTAACTGGTACTAACCAGATCTAAGATTCACCTTGGAGAATACCATCTTACCCCATAACTGAATCCCTTGGGTCTTACAACTTTGCTGAAGTCGTTCAAACAGTGCCCTAGATCTGATTCCATCCCTAGCACTAATCCACTTCACCATTCTATCTCTTCACATAAAGGAAACCCTGACAAGTCCCCTGGAAGCACATCCAGAAACCCACAAACTAATCTAGTCTGTCCTGATCCCATTGGCACAATCTAAGTGGTATCCACCACACTAGCCAAGAGTTCTATACATCTCCCTGCAATAAAACTCTAGCTCTCAATACAAATGTCATAAGCATACAGAATCCATGCACAGTGCCAACTATCACAAGGCTTCCCACTTTCAAACCCAAGAGCTACTATCCTATCCTTGCAATTTTAACATCGCCCCACACTTAACCCATCCATACACTGAATCATATCAAGCCATTCATAACCAACTTTATCAAAACCACTGATGAGTCCTTTCATCGTAATCAAACTTATCTCTTAAATCACCAATACAGTATCGCATTCCCATCACAACATAACCATGTGATCTGCATAGAATCTCTATGCTTCTCTATATGCAACAAATAAAGAAACAGTATGGCACCAAAAAAAAGTCAGCATAATACCAAAAATCAGAACTAGAAAACTGACCTGCCACTCCTAAGGAACTAGTATCAGTCTCAGTCTCCGACTACCTCAGAACGAACACTCGAGCTGGAGTTGAACTATCCATTCCCTTTTTCTCATCCTTTCTTAGCCTTGGGCAATCCTTCTTGAAATGCCCAACCATGTCACATAAGAAACATGCCTTTGCTTGGCATTCTCCCAGATGACGCCTCTTGCACCGAGTGCATACTGGACGAGTCTTCCAGCTTTCATTCTTGCTCGCTCCAATAAGTGGAGGTACCACTACCTGAGCTCCATGCTCTCCAGCACTCTTCTTCTCATTTCTTATGCTTTCAACAGCAAGAGCCTTCCCTACCACCTGAGCATAGGTAGAGATTTCATGCACTAGGGAAATTCTAATGCCCTGACCTATTCTGGGATTCAATCCCTGAATAAACCTTTCCTTCCGAGCTACATCTATGGGTACCAAATCAAAATCAAAAGCAAAATTGGCCAACCCATCAAATCTGTTAACATACTCAGTTACTGTTGCATTTCCCTGAACGATATTCGGAAACTCATTCATCTTAGCAGTCTTGGCTGCATCACAATAGTATCTTTCATTGAACAATTGCCTAAATTCTTTCCAGTCCATCACAGATGTGTCTCATGTCTGGGATATTACTTCCCACCAAGCCCGGGCATCATCCCACAATACATATGTAGCACAGATCACCCTATTGTGACCTACCAGCCCCATACTGTCAAGAATGGAACTGATCATGCCCATCCATTGCTCATCTCTGAATAAATCTAGGCCTCCCTCAAAGACTGGAGGGTAATACTCCTGGAATCTTCCACAGAGAAATTCCCACATGTTCTCAACCCTAGCCTGAGCCAAAACTGGTGCCACTCCTGGCACAACAAAGGAAAAGGTGCTCCCCAACAGATTCTGTTGTTGCTTCAAACACCTAATCTCTTCCTCCTGTCTCTGCAATCTTGATTGAAAATTTGTAAACATTTGCTAAAAATTCTTAGGGGCAGATGACGAACTCAACCCCTGACTGAAACTCCCAGCCTCAGTATAACCACCACCAGGCCTCATTATCTGCCTTGGATATAAACTTGCTAATTGAATCTGTAGTCAATAACTTGACCCATTAATCATGATGAGCATATCAAGAGCTTTCCCCACAGGAACAATCTTACCACACTACAATCACAAACCGCTGCAGTGCTAAAAAATTGCCCATGGAATTCATACATCAATCATAACCCCTGCTCTTCCAACATTCACCTCATGCTTCCAACTCCAGCATGAAAAATATCACATTTATATATGTTCATGGAGCATGTAATCATATAATCACATTCATCTATATTCACAGAGCATATAATCATATAGTCAAGAGCCAGGCTCTATCAGAATCTCATGCTCCCTAATACAATGTGCACGTAAATTATTTACATTCTATTTAAGCAGTTAAGCACATAACTACAAAAATAGTTACCATTCCCTGAGCGAAGCTATCTTCAGTGACGAGTGTACATGCCCAGCTTGTCTTCAGGAACCATGAACCTTGGCTCGCTCTGATACCAAATTGTAACGCCCTAATCTCCAGGGACCGTTACGGTGCGCATTTTAAACAATGTTAAACTCGCTAACCGAGTCATTTGGCCATAATCGTGTAACTAAGTATGATTAGCAGTTTAGGATTAAAAAATTTGGTTGAGATGTAACGTTTCACTAAAACATTTACTGTATACATTGGGATCCCAAAAATATAATTTAAAGGTTTATTACAAGAAATTATTTACAACTAGCCGATCTAAGCGGCAAAACAAGGTTTAACCCTAGTTCCTCTTTCAACCCTCGGCCGTGGCGGTCGAGCAGCCGCATATGTACACATCATCACCTAAGCTCTCCAACGCAACGATGGTCCATATTTCTTTTGCCTTTACCTGCACCACATAGCACCCATGAGCCAAAGCCCAACAAGAAAACGCAATATGCTCATGAACAGTAATAACATGTCATCAAATCATAAAGTGCATGCCTAGCAATAATAGCCTTAACCACGCATGCAAATAAGTTATGATAATGATGAGTATATAACATCAACCGATGATCATAATAATCATCTAGGGCATTTAGCTCTAAATAGAAGAGTGACAATTGTAAAAGTCACTAAGGTGGGTTTCGTTCCCATTAGCCTTGTGACGATACGGTCACCTAGGCTGTACAAATAAGTGATTCTTTCACTAGCTTAAACAAGATAGGTATTTGATGAAATAGTCACCAACGTGGGATTTCGTTCCCTCAGCCATGTGACAAAATAGTCACTTAGGCCTTGGGCCCTAGCTCTAAGTAACTAGTCATAGACTAGACAAAAAGGGAGTGACCATAGGGTCACAACTGTGGGTACCGCTCCCTTAGCTGTAACGACCCAATTTCGCTAATAAGGCTTAAGGGCCTTTATTAGCGTGCAGGAGGGCATAATGGAATTTATGTGTGATTTTATGAGTTTAATGCATGGTTATGATTTAAAGCATGTTATATGACTAATTGAACATTGAGGTGCATGACTACGTGGTTAGTATGCATGTTAGGTGAAATAATTATGCATGTGGACCCCGTTTGCATGATAGGGGTAAATTGGTAATTTTAGCCCGCTGAGGGCATATATGTGATAATTGTATTCTGTGAATTGTACCACGTGAGTGTGGTGTTATTATTGTGATGCACGTGCCGAGACGGTCCTAGAGAGCAAATTAGCTTAAAAGTCACAACGGGATTTTGTACCCGGCTCGGGAGGAGCCTAGGGGTACCTCGGGAATTTTATGGTTAAGTAGAGAATTAGCGGTTAATGGTTATTGGTGATTTAGTAACTTGGGTAACCATTAGTTACTGCTGTCGGTAACAAGTTTAGTTGGAAAATGGTAGAATTGAAATAGTAGTGAAAGGACTAGAGTACCCTTGAGGAATTAGTTGAGAAAGGATCATTTGGAGGGGTAGTATGGTCATTTGGCAAGGGTAATAGGCAATTCTCAGCTGGGTTTTAGTGGGTCACGGTTTGGGTATTTAGGGTCATTTGATGCTTTGATAAAATTGGAAGAGAAGAGAAGAAAGGAGAAGAGGTGTAGATGGGGCTGAAGTTTTGAGACCTAGGAGGAGATTCAAAGGGATTTGAGGAACCAAAAACCAGATTTGAGCTAGGACTACTCAAGGTAAGATTTATATTCTGTTATTTCTTGGGTTCAAGGTTGATTTCTCAAAGTTTTAGTGTGGAATTTAAAGATAGGATGGTTGGTTTAAAGTTTGAGGAATTTGAAACTCTAGATGAGATTTTTAAGTGTGATTGTGTTGTTTAAACCATCATAATGTTGTGATTATTAATTGGTTTTGAATTGGGAGCTTTGGGATGGCTTAAGGTGAGGTTTTAAGCTTGAAAATGGTGGGTTTTTCTGGGTTCGAAGGGTCGGGCCGCGGCATGGTTCTGGGAGGGCCGCGGCCCTTGAAGGCTAAGATGCGTTGAGGATGGAGGGTGGGTCAAGGCATGGTCCTTGTAGGGCCGCGGCCCTTACCTGTTTCTAGGCATTTTGTGGCCCTGTTTGGGGGCCATGCCGCGGCGCTTAAGGTATTTTGGGATTTTGAGAATTTAGGCTTGGGAATTTAACCTAGGGTGCTCGGGGTTGAGTCTTTTACCATGTTTGGTGAATTTCAACGTTCCGAGTACTAGAACTTGGCCTGGAAGCTCATTTAAGGTTGTTAAAAGTGTCTTTTGTGTGTTGTGACTAGGATTTCGGGGAGGCTCGTGCTAGTGGACCGTGCTCGTGACCGTAGTGCATCGGAAAGCAAGGGATACGGGTAAGAAAACTATAACACCCGTAGGATAGGGCGTGGTCCCATAGTGTGATTGCCGGGCATGGCCCCATATTGCATGTTGCATGATGAGATGATTGCAGGGCATGGCCCCAGATTGTACTATGTGCAAATGTTTAACCTTAAATGAATCATGATGTGTGTGAATGATTATTTCGAATGTACTATATGTGTGATTATGATGAAATGAACGGCAAGGGCCGAGTGCGGCGTAGGCCGGGGCGGCCGTGGGGCCGAAAGTAACACACAGCACATGGGATGCTTATATTCAGGGTGGGACCCAAGGGATACATGAGTTATCCTCGCGGTGAGAACCGATACCCCAGGCTTCGGTAAGGCTCTGGGGCGGCATGGCCGTGTTTGCTTAGTCTAATGGTTGACTTGTTTATTTGTGGATTATCTGTTATGATAAACTGTATACATTGCATATGTTATGTTCTGCATGAGTTTTCTTGCTGGGCTTCGGCTCACGAGTGCTCTGTGTTGCAGGTAAGGGCAATGACTGAGTCAACCAACCATGAGTACGGAGAGCGTGAAGCGACGCGTACATGTTTGGCCTGCCCGACTGCTTTGGTTGGGGGTTTATTCGAAAATGGCTGTAATAATCTATGATTTTATGATTTCTTAACTGTAACCTTATTTCAAGATGTAATTAGCTTTCAAACCTTATTTTGGGATCCCAAATGTTTAATGATAGAAGTTTTAATGAAACGACGCATTTTCAAAGATTACAGCCTTAACTTTTAATTAGTCACACTTTTGTTCAAAACCTCGGTTAGCGAGTTCATTGCACACTGTTTCGTCTTAAAAACTCACTTAGTAACGGCTCTAAGGAAGTAGGGCGTTACAACTTGGTATCAGAGCGAGCCAAGGTTTATTGGTTCTGGAGATCGACCGAACATGTACGCTCGCTGTCAGTGACAAGCTCGACTCAGGGTTGGTTGGTATGAATGATTGACATGACTGAATATATGTTTGAATGCCCTGTTTGCCTGCTTATTTATATGGAGCATGAGGAATAAATGACATATGCATGAGATGTTGTTGGGCTGGGCCCTTGATTATTGCATGTTGAGATTGATGCATGCTGAATAATACTATTATGCATACGGACGAATAGTGGCATAATGGTTTACATATTGAGTGTATGTGGTTAATTTTCTGAATTAAATTCATAAGTTATATCCGTTTATTTGCTTGTATGAAGCATGTTGAGACCTGGATATACTTAGTGATGTTAAATCTGGTAGCTAAATGTGTGACATTGTGGATTTGGCCTAATTATGCTTGTGTGTGCATGACATCTGTGGATATTTGGATCTGGATGCAGTTTGGTTCAGAGTAGGAACCACAGAGTTCAGGAGTTTGGTCAGCTTTGGCAGATGAACTCGAGTTGTTGGTCCCTAGAAGGGTTGGGGATCTGATATTGTGTTAAAAAGGGGGTTTCTAGATATAAGTTGGAGTGGAGACCTCCAGTTATCCCTGGAAGCAGCAACAGAGGGTCACTAGTGTGTGGGTAAGCTGTGGAGTTTGTTAGTCGAGATGGGATAAGTGAACAGCGGATTTCTCTGGGGAAATAGCTGATTTTGATGTTTTAACAGTAAGGTTACAAGTGTTGGTTTACTGTGAAGTATGGTCAGATAAGGGTACTAAATGAAAGGCTTAAAGGGTGTTATCCTCGGGTTTTGAGGAGAATTCGGACTGACAAGGGATTTATCAATAGACGGGCAGAGTTAATTCCACCCATGGTTAAGAGGATGAGAGATCCTGAGTAGAGGGTTATGTTAAATGTTGAGGCAGAGGGATGCCTGGAATTGGTACTCGGGATGAGGTACTGGCTTAATGGGTTGGAAAGAACCTAGATGATGAATGGTTAGAAGAGATTTTAAAGACATGATTAGAACCGTGGAGACGGGCAAATGTTTAAGTCTGGTTTGGACTGTTAGGGGTAACGACAGCGTAGATCAATGGGTTGGTGAATTGGATAGTTCATTTCAGAAATTTATACAGATGGATGTATCTGGAATTGGTGGCGACCCATTTAAGGACATGAGATCTGGAATAGTCTAAGGCATTTCGGCTGCTTTGAGGAAAGAGTTTTGTCTGCATGTGGATGGCGGAGAGGGCCATATTGTTTGAGGAACTGATGGTTGATGTATAGAGCATGAGTGCTAAAGCCGCAAGGGCAGTGGTTCCTTTGATGGAGTTAGTAAAGAGAGAATTGTGATAGTCAAGTTGAAAGAACCCCGGATAGTGTTGTGGCTTCTGGATTGCCAAGAAAAGGGAGAAAAGTCTGACTGATAAGACGGTACTTTTGTTGATAGAACGCAGCGAGGTCGGATTCTCAATTTTGAGGTAAAAGGACTCCAGACAGTGCTTGGGCACCTAGATTGAGATTGGAAAGAAGCCTGATCGAAAAGGTAGTTATCGAGATGGCGACAGGAACCAGGAGGTTAATTGGTATGCACATGAGGAAGAGGATGCCACCTGAGAGGAGGTCAGGTGAGGACATGACTTCTACGTAGAATGACTCGAGATGTTAGGATGAATTTCCCATGGTGCGGGAAACGGAGAACTGGAATGCATCGATACATTCAGGTTGGAGGCTGAGTCCTCAAGGATGAGTATATAACTGATGAGCTTATGCTTTGGGCATGTAACGAACTGGAAGGGCTCGGTGTTGAGAATGCTCCGATAGGGTGATGGACATAGAGAGGTTGCCTCAAAGGTGCTATTCGGGAGGCTGAGGACAGTAATACTTATTAAGAAGAATTAAGAAACTCTGGCAAATGGATTGTAGAGGATACCATCTGGAGTATGCAAATGAGGTTGAGTGGAAACTGAGCTGGCCAGTGGAAAAATTATGTGGGTATGAAAAGAAATATTTGGGAGTACTTCAAGGTTGGACTACAGATAGGATTGGTGTAAGGAACGAGGTAAAGGACGGTTATGGCTGACAGAAAATCTATTGAAGCAATCGAAGGAATTTGATCTTGGATTAGCCAGAGTGTTATACTGCGGGGATTGCTAGTATCGTCGGGTTAGGACGAAAAGTACAATGTTGGATACAAGAGGGGACGATGTCCCCAAGAGTTGATCTACGACCTGGTTATTGCCAGTTGGAAACCAAGGATAGAGACATTTCGTGGATTGTCTAGTTTGCGTCGACTAGAGTGTGAGGAGTTGGTAACAAAGATTCTGGAATGGTTCAAGCTACAGTAGCACAGGTAAGTTCTTTAGACAGAGAATGCATGAACGGTGTGGGCAAGTCCCCTTCAAGCTCACGAGCAGTGCATGTGGATTACTCCCAGATGGAAATGGTGAGCAACTGATTATTATGCTGAAGACGTTAGTACCCAGAAGGCAGAGTCTCAGGTAAGGTTCTACGGAGTGTTAGTTGGGTGTCGTCAGGAGTTCTCAGATTACAGCTGCAAGAAGAAAGGACAGGTAAGAGAAGAATTGATCTGAAGCCGCAAAGAAGCTAATGAAGAGCGTCTGAAGAATTGAAAGCATAACAAGACTGGTAAGCGCGTCATCTATTGCACAAGCACCTCCGGAGATGACTACATCCGAGATGAGAAGAACAGCAAAACTGGAGGTTAGACGGATTGAGTGGTGTCAAATCAGAAAGAAATTCAGAAGACAAGGTAAGATTTGATTGGTTACGGACGATGATGGAATTTGTGTGTGTTATGATTAAATAAAGAGTGATGGCATAAAGGACTTGATCTATGATGAGGACATGGACTTGTAGGGGTGCATCACGGATTAGGCACGCCCAGGCGCATCTGGCGCGAGGTTGGATCGAACCTTGCGGGAGACGAAAGTATGAACCTGGTTGATACACTTAGAATGTTAAGTTGACAGTTATGCATATCATAAGGTGCTTGAGTATTGGGTATTAGTAAGAAAGACAGCGTTGAAGACACAGAGGTGGTGAAAAGTAACGGACAGATGATCAGTGTTTGAAATCCTCGATTGAGCGAGGGGAGTTATAATTGGAGACGGAACTCCTAGCTGTGAGGCGTGTGTCAGTCAGGGGATAGCGCCATAGACTGTAATAGAGTGGACAAGGCGACGACTGAGTTTGGCGTAACGCTAGTAGGTATGATTAGCTGGTGAGTGTCAATGATCTATGGAATTCAAAGTGTTGGCTTGAGTTGAAGCAGGGAAGGACCCTGCTAAGGTAGTACAAGTTGGGATACCAGGAATGGATGAAGGATCCAATTAGATTTGGTTTATGAACGAGAATTCTGAATGGATATCATTCCACCTCCTAGGGTACGTTGTACCGGGAGGGTCGAGCGGGTGACGGAATCTAGTGTTTTCCTTTGGACCCTGAGGGGTTAAGTGATGTGGTAGTGTATGATGGGAATAGACCACTTTAGACCTTGAGTAAGGTGTTTGGACATGAAAAGTTTTAACTCAGTTGATGGAATTAATGTGGTTGGGTCAAGTGAACTGGTTTCAAGATGGAGCGTCGATGATATCGAATTGAGACCCTATAGTATTTTAAATTTTGGAATGGATTTAGAGAACGAAAAGAACAGAGTGGGAATCTGGGATTATCAGTTGATTGCAAGTGTAGTGGCAGTCTGAAAGCCTGTCGGATATCTTAAGGAATTAAGCGCTGAGTAGGCGAATACTTGAGGTATTAAGGGAAGTGTATTCCCTGTTGAGTTGGCCTTGGTGGCAAATGCTGGCGTCTTGTTAAAGTAACACGACATAGGACATGGTAAGAGGCGAAGGATAGTGAATACTACGATTTGGCATTGGTTCAGAGAGAACGTCGAAGAGGTTGTTGGAACTCTTAAGGCAGGAGTGTCTGCCTATTTGAAAGCATAAGAGCTGGTAAATTGTTAAATTACGAGGAAACAAAGCTCCGGAAGGAAAGAGTTGCATCTCTGCGCAATAACAGACGAGGATCTGTAAGGTGTTCAGAGAAAGAAGGGAGAGTTCTGACTCTTGATTCAACATAAAATTCCGAAGTTGTACTAAGGGTTAGGCCAGCGGGGCCTACAAGTTGATCCCACCTGGTAGAGGTGATGACTTTTGAGTATCTCTGGAATCAGGAATAAGACAATGAATTGGTCATTGTAATCTAGGCAGACCCTGAGGCTTCAGCAGGGTTGCGGTGTAAACGAAGAGCTATCGAGAGTATGGCTATTAGACAAGATCTTGTGGGGCAAGATTGTTACTCTTGTAAGGGTGTTGTTGAAAAGTAAAGTAAAGGCGGTGGCCCTTGGGATTCAGGGTCAGAGTTGCGAGTTTACTGATTGATGTGTCTGGATAAATTTCGAGGACGAAATTCTTATGAGGAGGGGATAGTTGTAACGACCCAATTTCGCTAATAAGGCTTAAGGGCCTTGATTAGCGTGCCAGGAGGGCATAATGGAATTTATGTGTGATTTTATGAGTTTAATGCATGGTTATGATTTAAAGCATGTTATATGACTAATTGAACATTGAGGTGCATGACTACGTGGTTAGTATGCATGTTAGGTGAAATAATTATGCATGTGGACCCCGTTTGCATGATAGGGGTAAATTGGTAATTTTAGCCCGCTGAGGACATATATGTGATAATTGTATTCTGTGAATTGTACCACGTGAGTGTGGTGTTATTATTGTGATGCACGTGCCGAGACGGTCCTAGAGAGCAAATTAGCTTAAAAGTCACAACGGGATTTTGTACCCGGCTCGGGAGGAGCCTAGGGGTACCTCGGGAATTTTATGGTTAAGTAGAGAATTAGCGGTTAATGGTTATTGGTGATTTAGTAACTTAGGTAACCATTAGTTACTGCTGTGGGTAACAAGTTTAGTTGGAAAATGGTAGAATTGAAATAGTAGTGAAAGGACTAGAGTACCCTTGAGGAATGAGTTGAGAAAGGATCATTTGGAGGGGTAGCATGGTCATTTGGCAAGGGTAATAGGCAATTCTCAGCTGGGTTTTAGTGGGTCACGGTTTGGGTATTTAGGGTCATTTGATGCTTTGATAAAATTGGAAGAGAAGAGAAGAAAGGAGAAGAGGTGTAGATGGGGCTGAAGTTTTGAGACCTAGGAGGAGATTCAAAGGGATTTGAGGAACCAAAAACCAGATTTGAGCTAGGACTACTCAAGGTAAGATTTATATTCTGTTATTTCTTGGGTTCAAGGTTGATTTCTCAAAGTTTTAGTGTGGAATTTAAAGATAGGATGGTTGGTTTAAAGTTTGAGGAATTTGAAACTCTAGA